>NC_134854.1:53137002-53294502 GCF_049852395.1 Peromyscus maniculatus bairdii
TTTGTTTACATTCTGCCTCCTGTGTTTGCCCAAATCCTAAGATTTTTTTTTTTTAATCTTTTTGACTTGGTACTGGGGATTGAACCCAGGATCTCATATATGCCAGGCAAACACTTTACCGTTGATACATGCACACGAATACATACATATAGCTCACCACAAAGATTTTGATGGTTTGTTAAAGCTATTGGTTAGTTTAGAGTTACCTTTTTAAAAATGTCTCTACCTTCCTGAGAATTAAGTTTGTGTGTCCATTTGTTCCTTGTCCATTGGTGCCCCTTTACTAGGACCGTTTTCTTCAATAGCTCCTGATAGATCCACGTGAAGGTCACACATAGACATCTTGTGCTTTTTTTCTTGAGACTTACTTAACTTCCATTTTAACTTGTTTGAATACATGCTCATGTGTACGCATTATTCTCTGAAGCAGGGAGTTTCTTGTTGAATCTGCCAGTGGCCTGGCTTGCTGGGCATTAACACAGGTACTGGGGAGCTGAAGTGCTTTACCCCAAGCCTTCTCCCCAAGCCCTGGCTCTTGTCTTTAGCTTACTTGCTGTGGGATGTTCTGTATGTCCTGTGGGAGCCTGTTCTTGGGTTCCTCGTGGCTTCACCCAGCAGGTCCTCATAGAGGATGATTAGGACCATGGGCCTGAGTGCAGGTGTCTCAGATGGTCTGCACTTGGCTGTGCTGGGGAATGGTCTGTATGGCAAATTGCTTTAATTGGTCAATAAATAAAACCTGATTGGCCGTGGCTAGGTAGGAAGTATAGGCGGGACTAACAGAGAGGAGAAATAAAAGAACAGGAAGGCAGAAAGGACTGCCTGGAGCCATTGCCAGGACAAGGAAGATGTCAAGTACCGGTAAGCCACGAGCCACGGGGCAAGGTATAGATTTATGGAAATGGATTAATTTAAGCTATAAGAACAGTTAGCAAGAAGCCTGCCACGGACATACAGTTTGTAAGCAATATAAGTCTCTGTGTTTACTTGGTTGGGTCTGAGCGGCTGTGGGACTCGCGGGTGAAAGAGATTTGTCCTGACTGTGGGCCAGGCAGGAAAACTCTAGCTACACTTACTGTTTTCAAGAAGCCAGCTGACTGACCTTGTTCTGAAGTTCTCGGGTTTGTAGTTGCATGCCTTCTGTGACTGCTGCATTCCACCCATGCCGAACACTTGCAGTCAGCATGTGAATGTGTTTGGGATCCCAGCACAGACTGTACACAGTCCTTCCAGCCTCCCTCCAGTGACTCACCAGCCACCCCTCCTCTACCCCTGCTCAGAGCTCAAGATTCAAAGGTTTCTTGAGCTCCCAGCCATATTAAGGAGTTTGCTCTCTTCTGGTAGCTTCTATCATTCCTACCTTCTTGTTCTTCCTCCTAAGTCCCTGGTGGGTTCATCTCAGTTGCTTTAAGACTTATTGTTACTCTTCTTCCTTTACTTGTTGGAAAAATTTTTTTAAAAAATTATTTTATTTTCTGGAGCTGAGGACCGAACCCAGGGCCTTGTGCTTGCTACCACTGAACTAAATCCCCAACCCTGGAAATTTCTTACTGCTTAGTATTAGACACTCATATTTCCTCCTCATTCTGTGCTTACATGCCATCACCTTTATGGTTTAAATACCTACTATATGCCCATGGCCTCCCCTTTTTAAGGGGAGGTGCCAGTTTTGCTTTAAATTTTTATTTAATTAAAACCCCCTTATGTGTATGGGTATCTATGTTTGTGCACCGTGTGTGCAGTGTCTGAGTCCAGAGAGGCATTGGCTCCCCTGGAACTGGAGTTATGGATACTTGTGAGTCACCATGTGGGTGCTAAGATATGGACAGTTGTGAGTCACCATGTGTGTGCTAGGAACTGAACCCAGGTCTTCTGGAAGAGCAGCCAGTCCTAATCTCTGAGATCTCTCTTTTAAATTTGTGTGTGTATATGTGCATGGATATGCCATGATGTATAAGGATGTCAGTCTTTCCATCATGTGGCTCCATCATAGGGATTGAATTTAGGTTTGGTGGTATCGGGCTTTGCTACTCTCCACTCTGCCCCACCCACCTTGAGATAGGCAGGGTTGCAATGTAGTCCAGATTGGCCTCAAACGCCCTGTGTTGCAGAGGATGACCCTGAAATCCCAACTCTCCTGCTTCTAATCCTAAATGCTAGGATTACAGCTGTGCTGCCATGCTTAAATTCATGACTCCTAAAATTTCATCTCTGCATCTTCTGAGCCCCAGATTCATCTAATTACCTTCTCAGCATTTCCATTTGACTGTTTCAAGAGAATCTTAATTCTAGCATTTCTAATTAAACTTCAGACATTACCCCCCACCCCCAAAATCCTTCCCTACAGTTTATCAGTTGCTTCACTATTCAACTGGTGTAGACAAGACACCATGGGCTGTGTGGGAATAAACAGACATTATTTTAGGTTCTAGTCAGAGCTCTCTTCCTGGCTTGTAGGTGTCTCCCATCATGGGACATCTGATGTCTCTCTACTCTTTCTGGAAGGGCTTGATCTTGTCATGGTAGAACTGTTTTATCATTGCCAAACAGCAGGTGTACTTTTTTTTTATTATATTTTGAATTGTATGTGTGCACATGGGTGCAGGTTGTATCTCTCTGGAGCTGGAGCTATGGGCAGCTGGGAACCACCTGACATGGGTGCTGGGAATTGAATGCAAGTTCTCTGCTATACCCCCTCCCCCCCCACACACCCCAGGACAGGGTTTCTCTGTATAAGAGCCCTGGCTGTCCTGGAACTTTGTAGACCAGGCTGGCTTGAACTGCTTCTGCCTCCAGAGTGTTGGGAATAAAAGCATGCACCACTACTGGCTGGCTAGGTTCTCTGCAAGTGTGGTAAACTAGGCTGGGCCTTTAATCCCAGCACTCGGCAGGCAGACCGACCAGGCAGATCTCTTTGAGTTTGAGGCCAGCCTGGTCTACAGCGTGAGATCTATCTAGGACAGACACCATAACTACACAGAGAAATCCTGTTTTGAAAAACAAAACTAAGTGGTAAATTATTGTTCTAACTATCTCTCCAGCCCCTACAAGTAATTTTACAGTTTGCCTTTTAATTTTACCATGAAAACTTTTGGGCATATGAACTTTTAAATGTTTATGTAGTCAATGAAACAATTATTTTAACCTATGGTTAAATGATGGTTTTTTTTTTTTTTTTTTTTTTTTTTTTTTTTTTTTTTTTTGGTTTTTCGAGACAGGGTTTCTCTGTGTAGCTTTGTGCCTTTCCTGGAACTCACTTGGTAGCCCAGGCTGGCCTCGAACTCACAAAGATCCGCCTGCCTCTGCCTCCCGAGTGCTGGGATTAAAGGCGTGCGCCACCAACGCCCGGCAAATGATGGTTTTGTCATGTTTAAATATCTTTCCATGATACTTTTTTTTTTTTTTTCTAATGACAAGGTCTCTCTATGTAGTCCTGGCTATCCTGGAACTCTTATGTAGACTAGACTAGCCTCAAACTCCTGGAGAGTCCCTTATCTCTGCCTCCCAAGTGCTGGATTAAAAGTATGCACCACAATGCCCGCTACATTCATTTACGCTTTGATTTCTACTTTATGCTTAAGGTCTGAGGTAAGAATCTAGCTTTCAAAAGCCACAGAAAGATTGGGGATGTAGCTCTAGAGAGGCTGCCTAGCAGACACAAAGACTGATGGCTGTTAACTGCTAGCATACTCTCAACTGATTTACTAAGTCCCCGTTATAATAATTCTCCGCAGGTACTCACTAATGATATTTTGTGATTCACTACTGTACTGCTCTGCTCTCTAACCTCATGTTTAATACCTGAGGCTAATAACTTCCCTCGGGCTCCCTGACAATTTTCAGGTTTTCTGTTTCCTACATGTTAATTCTTTCAAATTCATTTTAAAAAGCATTTTCTTTTCCAATTTGATTGCATGTTCCTACTGGGAATTTTTATTTCCATTAGAATTACAAATTACCTTGGTGAGAATTATGTAAGACTTTAAGAACTAAAACTCACTCATGTGCTGTTTAATTAATGTCTGAGTATGCATTTTGTTTTTTTTTCATGCTTGTTTAATTTTGAGTCTAGGATTTATATAGCCCATGTTCTCCTCCATGTTATGTATCTAAGGATGGATGACCAGCCTAGCATTAAGATTACAAGTGCAGACCACCATGAACTAGTTAGCCAATGCTTGGTGCAGAGTGGGCTGCAACCTACTGAGCTCTACCCCTTCATTATTCTTAAGTATTTTTATACTGTTAGCTGTGTCTCACAAATTTAATGCTGTATTTCCATTATATTCAGTTTAGATTATTTTGAGTTTTTTGATAGCTTAGAAATGGAGTTGGTTTTTTTTTTTTTTTGTTATTGTCTTTATAACCTGATGCCATTTTAGTTAGAAAACAATGATTTCAGCTGTTTTAAACTTATTGAAATTTACTTTATTATGGCCAAGGATATGGGGTTAATCCCAGTTAGCATTTGATGAACACTTGAAAGAGGATAGGCTTTCTGTTGATTTAATAGTGTCTTCAAGTTGCGATTCCTCTAGTCATTCTATTAAGAAAGGGATAGTGGACTCAGCAGTTAGGGGCTCCTGTTGGTCTTCCAGAGGACCAGAGTTCAGTCCTTACCATCCACATCAGGCCTCTCAGAACTGCCTCTTATTCCAGCTCCAAGGGATCTGATACCCCCTCTGGTTTTAATGGGCATCTCATGCACATGCACGCATGTAAGTGGAAAATAAATTTTAGAATGAGAAATGGGTACATGAAAGTCTCCAGTCATGTGTTATTCCTCCGCTCAGCAGGGTGTTTGAGCTCCTCCATCTTGTCTATTAACCTATGACTTGTCTTGACAGACCCTCTTTCACATAAAGCTCCTTGTCTTGGCTCTAGGTTCTGCTTCTTAGTGTTTCTCCTCCCTGATGAGGGTTGAACCCTGGTCTGTGTTCATACTAGGTAAATGCTCTCCCACTGAGCTACAACCCCAATCCTGCCTTTTAGTTTTCAGGGTTTTTTTGTGCTGATTATACCTAGGGCCTCCCACAAGCTAGACAAGCTATGTCCTTAGTTTTTGTAACTCTTTTAGAAGTGGAGATCTCTTTCCTTTTGGCTTAGTCAGTGTGGACTGAACTCAAACTATGCATTTTAACTTTTTTCCATCTTTTATTCATTCATTCATTCTTTTTTTTGAGACAGGGTTTCTCTGTGTAGTTTTGGTGCCTGTCTTGGATCTCACGCTGTACATCAGGCTAGCCTCAAACTCACAGAGATCCACCTGGCTCTGCCTTCCAAGTGCTGGGATTAAAGGCATGCGCCACCACCTCCTGGCTCTTAAAAAAAAAAAAAATTTTTTTTAATGATGCTGACTGTTCTCAGGGCTCATACATGCTAAGCATGGGCTCTAACACTGAGCTACATCCCCAGGTCCCCAGATGACTTCTATAATACTCCATAGACTTCTTGCTTACAAATAACAGAAAATTACTTAGGCTAGCTAAGGTTGTGTAAGAATGTGCAGTGACAGCTATACACTGGATTGCTACGAAGAAGAGCCCTGCATCTCTCTAGGGAAGCAAAGACTAGACAGTTGCTAGATTAGTTATGTAATTTAAACTCAACTCTTTAGGGTCTTATCTAACTCAGTACTCTGAAATAGGTGCAAAAAATAAAAATAAAGGTAAGGATAATTAGAATCCATTCTAGCGGTGGTGAGAATTCTGATATGCAGTGACCAAAGTGGTAAATTCCAGACATGTACTATTACTGATCTCATCACGCACTGTGCAGGCTACCTAGTCTCTTGGTTTCTGTTCCTTTTTTGTTTCCCCAGCCTCCTGCTTCAGAAAATTTTACTTTGGTGATGAAAATCAAAGAACTGAGAGCTAGGTAACTAGCATTTGGAGGCAGAGAAGAACTGAGTTCAAGGCCAGCCAGTGCTACATGAGACTTCCGCCACTCCCAAGCCCTAGGAGGCACCACCCCAAACCCAGAACCTTCTCAAATCAGAGTATCAGCTATCATTTGCTAGGTCAACTCCAAGTAATTAGAGATGTTAATCTGTTGACATATGTGGAGTTACTTGCCAGTTTGGAAGGCAGTAGACTTTATATAGTGGAGCTGGGTTCCTGAGTTTGGTGTCTTAAGGAACATACATGGTGGCGGTATTATCACTAGGTTCTGGTTCCCAGAGGCTATAGTTGTTGTGATGAGTCAGGGAAAGCTTATCTGTAAAACGACTGGTTGGACTAGACTAGGTATTTCCAGATCTCCTAAATTGTAGCGAGTCTGATTCTAACAATCTTCTTGTTCCTTTTTCACTGTACAGGCAACTATCCTGTTAAAATTAGCTGATAACTACCAAGTCCCTGATTCTCTGCCAACTTTGGGCACTGTCCTGGAGAAACAGGTGCATGGAATCTTTAGTTATTCAGCAGCAAAGTGAAAAGATCCAGCCAACAGATGTATGTAGACTGACAGAAAGCCTTTCTTATATGGAAAAAGACACCAAAGTTTTGACAGTCAGCTGGATGTGGCGGTGTGTGCCTTTAATCCTGGCATTTGAGAGACAGGCAAGCAGATCTGTGTTTGAGGCCAGCCTAGTCTACAGAGTGAGTTCCAGGACAGCCAGGGCTACAGAGAAACCCTGTCTCAAACAACAAAAGAAAGTCCTGACAGTCACACAAAACAGAATAGAGATAAGATGAATTAGCAATCTTTTCAGACTCTGGAGATTATCTCTCTTGTAAAAAGAAAGGTTCTGCTGTTTTGTCCCGACAGAAGTGGAGGTTAGGAGTTAAGTAGGCTGAATTAGTGTAAGAGCGGCTGGGAGAACAGGAAGTTTTCCTGTTTGGCCAGATGTAGGTAGGTGCAATGAGATCGAAGCTGTCCAGTGTGCATTAATGCCAGCCACTCAAGATGCCTCTACCAGCCTGGTCTAATCAAACCAATGTTCCAAAAGCACAATGTACAGAGTAGGTTACAAATGACCATTTATGTATGTATTGGGTAATGCAAATCCTTTGATCTAAAGTACTAGTGAAGTGACTGGGGCATGGTGAATTAAGTGATTCTGTTTTGACCCACAGGTCCTAATGAGTGCCTCCTTCCTGGGAGCCCTATGTCTTTTCTCATCCGTCTGTGTTGTGTGCGCCATTTCTGCATTTACTCTCCCCATTGAGACCAAAGGACGTGCCTTGCAGGTAAGTGACTCAGGAAGCTCTTGATTTTCTTACAATTAACCACTTAAAAACTATTTTTAATTATGTGTATGCATATGTGTAGATATGTATGTGAATGAGTGCAGATCCCCTGGAGTTACAGGAGTCTGGGAGATGTCCAACACCGGTGCTAGCTGAGAACTAACTCAGAATAGTAACGTATCTGTTGAGCCACCTCTTAGCCCCTCGGCCACCACTTTTTGACCCAAGAGAAGTTTGGGATATAGGTAGCCTTTACTTAAGCAGGCAATGAAATCTTATTAGAGGGTCCTGATTGAAATTCTGGGTTTCCAGTCTCTCACATACAGTTTTGAGCAGCAATCAAGGTGAAGTTAACTATGAATTCACTTCATATATTTCCGTGTAAAAGCTACTGTTTAAAAAATGGGGCTGGGTTCAAACATCACTGCAGGGCCTTTAGGATCACAAGGCTTGGATGCAACAGACCAGCTTCTTTCCCCAACACCCACAGTGAGTGGTTAAAGCTTCAGCACAGCTTCCCTGGTCTAGCTGTGGAGGGCGAAGCTTTGGATACCTACAGCCTGTGATCTCCATCTGCCACAAGTAAACTGACCTCCAGTTCCACTGCATCTGGAAAGCTCCAGAGCAGCATTAAGCCCATCTATCTAAATGAAGGCTGCCTGAGCAAACACCTTACCAGACCACCATGGTACTCACTAGGGAAGGAACCCATTCATAGGGCCTGATGGCCTCTAATGGCCCCCACCACCTCAAACTAATGAGTTCTGCTGCAAAGGACTGGCTTTTTTTTCCCTTTCAATTTTCCTTTCTCATCTTCCATGATTGGTCTACTTAACATTAAAGATTATGAAGGCAGGCAGTATTTTGGCCTATGAAATGAAATGGCCCTGAGCTCTGTGTTTAGGCTCCTTATTTTTTTTGGAGGCTGTGGATGAAGTCAGGGCACAGGCTCCTTAACATACCTCTCTGCTCAAGTCCCTGAGAACTTGGAACTGTGGCTGTGGAGTATTATTTTCAGATGTGTTACATTGTTTATGCTGCGGAACATTTGTTTAATGATGAAAAGGTGTGTTGCCTTCTTTTATGTTGCATTTGTTTAACTCTGTGAAGCTGTGTTACTTTGCCTGTCTAAAACACCTGATGGTCTAATAAAGAGCTGAACGGCCAATAACGAGGCAGGAGAAAGGATAGGTGGGGCTGGCAACAGAATGAACAGAAGGAGAAATCTGGGAGGAAAGAAAGAAAGAGCAAGAGAACAAGGGGCCAGCCACCTAGCCACCCACAGAGTAAGAGTGAAAGTAAGATATACAGAAGTAAGAGAATGGTAAAAGCCCTTTGGCAGAAAAGGTAGGGGGGGGGAATAATTGAAAGTTAAGAAAAGGTGCTAGCAACAAGCCAAGGGCATTTATAGTTAAGAATAAGCCCGTGTGTGATTTATTTGGGAGCTGGGTGGTAGGCCCCCCAAAAGAGCAAAACCAACTACAGTAGCTTCCAGTGTGGAGCACAGACACCAATCAAGATCTGGTTATCACCGAGAGAGAGGAGTCAGGGGGCTTTTCTACCTTACAGCAAAATGTTAATCGAAATCATCTGCAGTTGCCCCATCACTGAATGCTTAAGTCAGACAAGATAACGCTTGTGTTTCCTTTTAGTATTACAAAGGATCACCACACTCTTTTTACTAGGGTACGAGTTGGGCAAATTTTTACACCAATGTAAAAAACACCGAGTTTTATGCTAATTTTCCATTCCCTACATTTGTGGTGACTTTCTTGCCTCAGCCTCCCAAGTGCTGGGGTTATTAGGTATGAGCTACCACAGTGGCTCACAATTTAAAAAGGAGTTTTACAAATAAGACTGAAGAAATCTAACAGATCATTTGATGTTCCCTGTGGATGTCCACCTCACTACAAAGCCAGTCCTTTTCCTGTTGCTGGGGCATGACTGAAGAACTCAGCATTGGGACACGGTAGAATGTTAACATGGTGCAATACATGCATATGAACACACCCTGGCCACTGAGTGCTGTCTTCAGGATAATTAAATACACATATATACATACCCACCTCACTGCTGTGATCATATGCACATTTTTTCAAAAACAAGAAAACAGCAAAGCCGTCATCTGTCTGGATAAACCAACTTGCTCACTAGCTTAAAGGTAGTGTTGAGTCAATAAACTTAAAAAATTTAATCATTAAAGAATATGTTTGTAGTGCCAGACATGGTGATGCATGCCTTTAATCCCATCACTCAGGACGCTGAGGCAGGTGATGTGAGTTCAAGGCCAGCCAAGATGATATTGAGAGATCCTGCCTCAACAAACAAAAACCAAGAAAACAAACAGAATGTTTATGGTGTGAATTTCTTTTTTTTTTTTTTTTTTTTTTTTTTTTTTTTTTTTTTTTTCGAGACAGGGTTTCTCTGTTTAGCTTTGCGCCTTTCCTGGAGCTCACTTGGTAGCCCAGGCTGGCCTCGAACTCACAGAGATCCGCCTGGCTCTGCCTCCCGAGTGCTGGGATTAAAGGCGTGCGCCACCACCGCCCGGCGTGAATTTCTTTAGATCATGTCTGTATAATACCAACTTTACATTATAAAGGCAGCACTGTCATTTCATAAACAAGGGTAAATGATGGATCCTAATTCCATGTAAACTGTATTAAGAACAAAGATTTAAACTAATTTCTTTTTCTTTTTTCTCCCATAGCAAATTAAATGAGGACCTACAATACTATGGCTACCAAAGGACAAATATTTGATCTTCACTGTTACTGAGTTTTTTAGCAGTTTTATTTCTGCATATGGCAATTATTTTAAGACAACCAAGGCACACACAAAACTGTAGTGGAGGGGGTCTCTTAGGAATCAATATATGCAAGCCTCTTATAGGATATATTTTTGCCAGGTGGTAGTGCATGCCTCAAGTCTCAGCATATGGGAGGTCGAGGGGGCAGGAGGGTCAGGAGCTCAAGGTCATCCTTAGCTATAAATGCAAGCCTGAAGCCAGCCTGGTTATCTAAAATGAAACAAAAACCTCAAAAACAACCTACCACCAAACCACTTAACTCCCACTACCCAAACAAACCAATAAACCCTGAAATTGAATGGTAATAAAAGGTGGAGGGTGGAGAATATAGCTTTTCTTACTTGGCATCAACAACTACTTAACCTTAGACAAAACACTTGGTATTGCTCCATATGGTCTATGGTTGAAGGACAAAGACTCTGTACTTAAGGCAAGAAACTAGACTGGTATCACTGAACTTAAATTTTGGCCTTAGTAGTTCTTTTTTAAGATACTACTTTATTCTGTATGTAACTACCAAGAAGCTGGGAATAAAGTTAACTTTTTCCATACATCATTACTCTTTTTTAATCTTAGGGACTCACTGATTCTCATGATGCATGTGCAGTTTTCCTGTAACACGTAACGACTTACATACTGTTGGTGGGTGTTGTGTACACCAAGTTCTAGTGTGAAAGGCATGCTTCATTAAGAAAACATCTTATTGCGGAAGCCCACTATAGTTTCAGATCACCAGGCTGGCTGAGGATCCCCCCTCATTAACAGTGGAGGAGATCGCAGCTGCAACCACAATGAAATGCTGCTATGTTAGCACACTGCATCCAAGAGGTGTAACCTCTGCTTAGGGAGCAAACAACCCCTTCTCAAACTGTCTATGGATGGCTTAAAATCAGTTTTTTATAAACTTAGCAGTTTAGAGGATTGGTCCCAGGACTCCTGGTAGAGAACAAACAGTATATCCTATATAGAACATTACAGCAAGTGTATTCCCTTCCTTATACTTCTGTCAACTCCAGATTGTATCTATTATAGCAACGACATGTATGAAATAATGACAAGGATGTCTGTGTATATTTAGGATGAACATTTTTCTTTTTGGTTTCTTGAGACAGCTGGAACTTGCTCTGTAGACCAGCTGGCCTCGAACTCACAGAAATCCGTTTGCCTCTGCCTCCTAAGTGCTGGGATTAAAGGCGTGCACCACCACCGCCCAGCAAACACCAAACACACTTTTTCCCCCTAAATATTTATCTGACTGGTTGAATCCTGGATTTGAAAATTGTGGATAAGCCAAGCATGGTGATGCACACCTTTAATCCCACCACTTGGCAGGCAAAGGCAGGCGGATCTGTGTTCAAAGCCAGCCTAGTCTACATGGAGAATTCCAGGACAGCCAGGACTACATGCTACATAGAGAGACTCCATCTCAAAAAGCAAAGCAAACAAAAAACACATGAATTTGAAAGAACAACTGTATTCTAGGCTTATCAAGTTATATACACGAGCCTACAACATTTCTAACTTCAAGCTATATGAAAAGCTCATGTGATGATTAATCTGGCTAACAGGCAAACAATCACCTTAAAGCCTAGTTGTTATTTCACGCCCAAACTATTAGATGGAAAACAATGCTGGCTACATTTGCAGGAGTAAGACAAGCAATCTACTGAACATCACAAGCTGGAGTTTGAAGACCCGTAGTTAAGCAAAGGCTAGCAGTGGTGGCAAGCCAAGGACAAGGCTAACGGCCCAGCACTCTCAAGATTTCAGAATTCTCAACATCTGGGGGATACTCAGGCTTATGGAACTTCACAGTGCTACCTAACACTGTCTAGCACTCAGGCTTTTGAGACAACAGCAAATCAAGCCTATAGCAAGCTATTACCACAATTTTAATGGAATCCTTGATAACTAGCTTGATAACAGCTTTTCTACAACACAAATTGCAAGCTGTTTGTGGAGACGCTTGTTTAGCACACTCAGTCATTAGTAGAAACAAATTCCAAGTCACTTCCTGATATGAACTTATTGGACTTGTTTCATAGATACCTAAAGACTGAGTACTAAAGAATAAAAATTATAGTAGAAACAGTATGTCAGGATCTAATAGTTTTGCACATAGAATCTAAGACTCTTTAGACTAATCTGTAACAGGCAATTACTTTCTGTAATATGCTGAATTCTATTTTGGAATTTAATATACACATGATGAGACTGGATTAGGTAACTGTCACTATTGATAAAAGATCACATTTTCTGGCTCACTTGTTTTGGGATTAAGGCATAAGAACATAGGCAAAGAATTTGTTCCCACACTTCCTGCAAAATGGTGGGGGATGATAAAACGTTAGAGAATGTGCAAAGACAGGATTTTGTTAATGTTGTAAACTACCAAGGAAGGCATTTCTAGGATTCAAATTACATCTATTTATTCTGTTTTAAATCCAATTGATCATTTCCACCAAAGAAAGATCTATTAAAAGCTCAGAAGTAGGGCTGGAGAGATGGTTCAGTGGTTAAGTACACCGACTGCTTTTCTAGAGGAATCAGGTTCAATTCCCAGCACATACATGGTAGTTCACAATGTCCGTACCTCATGCTTATGGAACAGAGATGGATAGATGCAAGCAAGACACCAGTATACACAAAATACAGAAATATTTAAAAAGTCCAGTGGTGACTTTAAAATGTTATCGCTTCTGAGTATCATACTTTCCACAATTTTAGGATAAAATTAATATGTTTTTTTTTTTTTTTTTTTTTTTTTTTTTGGTTTTTCCGAGACAGGGTTCTCTGTGTAGCTTTGTGCCTTTCCTGAATCTTGCTCAGTAGACCAGGCTGGCCTTGAACTCACAGAGATCCGCCTGGCTCTGCCTCCCAAGTGCCGGAATCAAAGGCTTGTGTCACCACTTCCGGGCTGGGGTGGCCTTCTTAAACTGTCCTTAGTAGACCCTTTAAAGAGACTGGGTTAGGTAACCAGTTAAAAATCTACTTCCAAGGAGGAAAATACTACAGTGTTTCTTTTTTCCTATTTGTCACTTTTTTCTTAGTTTATCTTGTGAAGGTCAAGGAAATATGTCTTAGAATTGAAGAGTTCTTCTGTTATTTATGGCCATACCACATCCCTACAGGGAACAGTGCTGCAGTTACAAGAATAGATGAGGGCTAAGATTACAGGCTCACACTAGGTCAAATACTACAAAAAGGCATTTCTTCATCAAGTCTTCCATTACCAAAGTCCCTGCTGCGGTAAAACAGTCACAGTAAAAAAATCTACCAGTTAATTTTTAGAAAATCCAAAGCACTAATCCCTGAAGAAACAAAAAACAAAGTCTCCAATTCCTGTTGCCTCAGATGTTCTTCCCATCTTGTGAAACCTCCATCGAGAAGCCTGTGACCTGACTATCGCAGGAACATAAGTCACCTGTATGGGAATTATGACAGAGTTCCCACCCAAGGCAAAATAAATGCAGCATTATCAATTATTAGTTTACATGGAACTATAAAATACTTAACTATGGCACGATTATTTGGTTGAAAAAAAATACAGTAATTGAATTCAGGGTCACATCCACAATTTTAATGACCAACCAATCACTCTATTTCCCTCATTCATATGGACTTTAGATAAACAGGAAATGAATACAACTTTCTTTTTACGACACTTTCAATTGCAACTCAAAATCTTTTGGTTCTCAGGAAGCAACTCAAATTAGTTTGGATCAGGCCTCAGCAAAAGGAGAGCCTTCTATACATGTTCAACAATATAAAAGACGTACACACTGGTAACAGCAGTGAACTGCAAACGTACCTTCTAAATGAGGAATTGGCAGTGTATTCACCATACTGGTGGGAGAGGCCTTTCTGACAGTGCTCTCAAGTTACACGTCTGCACCTCCGCTGTGTGGCAGCCAAAGCTCAGTCTTTAGCTTAGAAAGGCAAAGCTCCTGTGGTGGGGGTTACTGTACTCTTCCTCTATCGAGAAGCAGCAGGCCTGTGACTGCGGGGACCACACTGCCAGCCGCTCATGAGAAGGTGTCATTTGCCTTTATTACTGCTCAGTCCATTTATGCTTCTGCCTTGACCATGCAAGTCGCTGTCTGGGGGAGGTTCCCGACTGCCAGAGAGACCAGGTGCTTGGCACACGGGAAAGCTTTGAGTTGGAGTTAAGTAAATCCCACCCCCAGTGTGGTCTCCATATCTATAAACCTCTGCCAAAGGTAATGGTCACATTCAGCAAGAACAGTGTGTCTGTGGCAGGAGAACTTTGATCCAGGGCTCTCAGAGGTCAACGCTGGAATAAGTTTAGATCAAGGCTGCTTAATCATAATGAACATTTTATTTTCTTACCAATGTGGGGTAGAGTTCGACTGTTTTTCTGTTAGAGTTTATGACCATTTAGCTTGGATCCACCTGAACACATTGTTACTTTCAATGATCAGGTCATGAGACTTAGAGATCATGACAATAGTATTACTTATAGAAAAAAACTCAAGACATTTACTTTTAATAATATATTATGTATCATTACATGAAACATGGTTCTGAACTGTCTTTGATTCAGCAAAAACTTGTAATGATGAAATGTAACATTATTTTGAAAGGTTACTATGGCATAGACTCTAATAGTGACTGTTTGGGGTGTATTAGTAGACATTCTGGCTGAAATACATAAAAATTATGTTTACCTTATTGAAGCCCTGCCTCCCCCTTAGTGGTAATTCTCAAAATAATTTACGTAAGTACTGCTTTAACTCAAGTGACAAGTATGGAAGACAGTCTACCAGAGAACAGTATTCTAAGATAGCAAAAAGAAACGTATTGCCCAAAGTTCCACAGCTGGGGCTGGAGAGATGGCTCAGTGGTTAAGAGCATTTATTGCTCTTGCAGAGGACCCAGGTTTGGTTCCCAGCACCCATATGGTGGCTGACCATCCTCTGTAATGCCAGTTCCAGGGTATCCAACACCCTCTTCTAGCCTAGTGGGTGGGCACCAGGCGCATACACGGCGCATAGACATATATGGAGGCAAACGAGCATACATGTGAAATAAAATAAATAAATCTTTAAAATATTAAAAAAAAAAAAGAAGGTTCCGCAGCTGTTACACTCTAAATGCTGGACTTAACCACACAAGTTTTAAGGTATGTATCTCATCCACTTCCCCCAATAACAAAACAAAAACCCCAAAGCCGAGGGCATGGTGGCACACTACTTTAATCCCTGCACCAGGGAGGTAGAGGTAGAAGGACCAGAGTTCAAGGCCAGACTGAACTGAACCCCACTTCCAAGGGTCTATATATTGTCAGTTTGTTCAGACTGTGTTTGAACAACAAATGTCAGCTGCACATTCAAATCACCACAACAAATATCACCATATAACACATTATTTAGAAAACTGATTAAGACTGTTACAATACATAACTGGATTATAGATTGTTTACTTAGAGAATGGGAAACTATTGCTAATAAGGTATGCACACAACATTCTCCAGCTAACAATCTCAGAAATGTGACATGGATAGGAATCATCGTCTTTCCCCCCACCCAAACAGGGTCTCATATAGCATAAGTCTGGCCTCAACCTGGCTATGTAAGATGACCTTGAACTTTTGATTCTCCTGCCTCCATCTTCCAAGTGCTGGTACTTCCAGCTACATTTTAATTCATGGGAGGCAACGCAACCAAACACATCCTCATGCCAGCTGTGTTTTCTTCCATCAACCCAAAGAAAAAATTGTTTCTAGTCAAACAATTAAAAAGCTTTAACACTCAAAGTTTGCTATGGCAAACTAAAGATGCCCTTGTATTTGTCAAGTATTGGGCTAGTACAATGGTACAATGATTTTATTCTATCTTAATTTCATTGGTGCTTTGTTCATCTCAGCCCCCCTCCCCCCTAAAAAAACAAAACAACAAAAACCAAACAAGCAAAAGGAATAAATCTTTTTTCTCTCTCCCCAAAAGAAAATTAAATTCTAAACTAAGGCAGAGCAATGATAAAATATAGAGTTCTGTTAAAAACAAAAAACAAGTGAGCAGAGGGCCAGCAAACAGATGCTTCAGAAAAAATATTTTTTCCCACTTACACCACCCCCCACAATTGATTTCTTCCAAACCCCACAACATACTTTCCACTTGAAATGATAAAGACAGATGAAAGCCCTTTCAGGGAACTTAAACTGGGTGGCCACCAGGGCACAAGTTGAAGAAATCTTCTATCAAATATTGTATGTGTACCCTATTGTATTTTATATTTGACGGTACTACTAAAAGCCATACCGTGAGCTGGGCAGAGTGGCACACACCTTTAATCCCAGCACTCAGGAGGTAGAGGCAGGTGGATCTCTGAGTTCAAGGCCAGCTTGGTCTACACAGTGAGTTCCAGGACAGCCAGGGCTACATAGTGAGACCCTGTCTCGATAAAACAAACGAACAAACAAAACCCCAAAACTAACAAACAAGAGAAGAGCCACACTGAACACAATGAGGCTTGCTCTACGAGCATCACCTGCACAGTAGGGGAAAATCAACAGCAACAGCTAACATGCACACTTACTTCCTTAAAGGAAGCTGAAGAAAAGGTAGATCTAGGAATCCATGAAAGAATGGCCTTGAAGACCTGCTATGCCCAGCATCTCCAACAGACAAGAGAAGAACAAAACCAATAAGCAAACATTTGTTTTTCCTGATTTCCTTTAATGCATTTGCCATCTTACATAGACACTACTAGGTGTCTTAAGAGCATCTGTCTACACCTTTCCAGCAGGCACTCGGGAAAGGACTCTTCTTCCCACTCGTGTTTGGGGAGGGCTGCTTTTAAGCACAGTAAACCTAACTCTTATTGTTGACCATAATTAGTGAGTAGTAGCATTAATATTCTAAAAGGGATTACCACACACACTCATATCACACTAATTCTCAACTTACTTCAAAATCTATTTTCTTTCTATTGTAGCTTTTATTCCCGACTGTTGCATGAAATCCAAGTAGTGGGAAGAATGTCTTTTCTTTCTTTGCAGTTTCTTCTTTTTCTATCTTTCTTCCTCCTTTTATTCTTCTACACATTTCCTCTTTTTTAAATTACCAATGACAAGAGGTTAAAGAAATGGGTTATTAAAAACCAAAGTCTAGTAAACAGCAAACACAGATCAAAGAGGTCACAAACCCTCCTTTGTAGCGGTGTTAAATCACTGACAAGGTTTTGTTTTTATTTTGGAAAGGAAATTTTCTTAGAGAGTGTATGGCCGGAAGCTGCTCACTTAAGCAGCTGGCGGTCCTCCAGGCTCTTGAGACGCTTCTTCCGGGGCTGCACAAAGTCATCATCCGAGTCATCACTGAACTTAATATCTTCTGGTTCATTCCTGAATTCTAGTTTTGGAAACCTTTTTTCTGGATAAAGGTTCTTTAAAAGTTCTTCAAAATAGCTTTCAAGTTTTATACCAGCATTGGCTACTTCCGAATCAGGCTGTGGGATAAAATAAAGATAGGAATTAAAAGCCAAAAG
The DNA here is from genome assembly GCF_049852395.1 of Peromyscus maniculatus bairdii. Lineage (NCBI taxonomy): Eukaryota > Metazoa > Chordata > Mammalia > Rodentia > Cricetidae > Peromyscus > Peromyscus maniculatus. The sequence goes on from NC_134854.1 coordinate 53,154,505, forward strand.
ACCAACAAATTTACTCAATAAAAATAACCTCTCACAGTTCTGTTCCTTTCTGGCATACAGCTAGTGGGGGCGACATAAAGTCTGAGAAGGCCAGCTGATAAGTAAGACTTTGTATTGAATCATTTGAAAAAGAGGTGGTGATGACAGGGACAGATCACATCAGCAAGATGACAAGATCATCATGGACAGGGATCTCAAGAATGAAAAAAATGTGGTACAACAGACGAACAAGCAGAACCAACAGAAAGACACAGTTCCAAGGGTCTTAGAAGATTGGTAAACGGAAACTTTTGGTACATTCTTATTATTTCAAGATAAGCACAGAAATCAAAGTCTAAAAGTACACAGTTTGCAAAATAAAAGGAAGGAATGGTAAACCTTATATGCACTCTAAACTATCTTGGTATGAGGGGTCTTGCATTGGGACTTAGTACATGATAAAACTGCAAATCAAGTGTGTCTTAAGTCTTCCTAGTAACTTCCTTCATACCCTGGCAAAGCTGAGGCCCAGACACTGGGGGCACCTCACTGTTGGAGCTGTCTGGGGAAAGATTACTCTTCACACGCTGTCGCCTCTCCCCATCTCACCTCATTGAATTCAGCACAGTTCTGAAAGATCAATCTGAAATCAGCTACAAAATCTTCAGGCTTTGTATACATGCAATAATCCTCCTGAAGTCTTTTCTTGATGGTTGACAAGTCCATTGGGTTTTTAATTATTTTATAATAATCAGGCACCTTATAAAACAAATGAATTATTATAATATAAATAAGTAAATTGCACCTGGTCCTATAACACATGCTACTTTTCTTCACATTATTTTGTCACTTGTGAAAAACAAAATCAACAAGCCAATCTGTTCATCAACATTTTCAAGTACCTACTGTATTTCACACACAGGTTTTGTGGCCCTTTCTCTAAAAACACAACACTTCATATTGGTGTATATTCACTGTACACAGTGTTGGGTATATGTATATACTGTATCATGACCATATCCCCCTCTTCCCTTTAGCCCACATTCCCCCTCTCCTATCCCCAGTCTCCCCTCCTAAATGCCCAGATCCCATCAGCTTTATGTCATAGATGCGTATGGAATACCAGAAGACCCATAATTGAGAGAAAATATGCAACATCTTCTGCATTTCGTTTCATAGGATTATCTCTATTTGTATCTATTTTCTAGAAAATGACATAATTTAATTCTTTATAGCTGACTAAAAATTCATTATGTAAACACACAGTATTTTTTAAATCCACTCACCTGCTGATAGACAGCTAGGCTTAGTCTATCAGCTATTGTGAACAGTGCTATAATAAATGTGAATGTGCAAGCATCTCTGTTGTAGTGTCCTCTGAACATATAAATCAGAAGAGATGAAGTAAGTATAAATGGGCAATAGACATTAAGAAAAAAATGTTTAATAACCTTAGCTATCAGGAAAGTAAAAACTGAAATTACATTGAGATTCTACCCCAGTCAGAACGGTTACCGTTAATGAACACACACACACACACACACACACACACACACACACACACACACACGGGGTGGGGGTGGGGAATGCTGATGGATATGGGAAAAGCGAACCCTTCTACACTGCTGGTGGGGATATCAATCGATTCATTATGGACATCAGTATGGAGCTGCTCAGAAAACTAAAATCAGAAGTACCCTATGACCTAATTAGCAATGAGTTTTAATGGAAAATGCCGTCATGTGTTTCCTTTTAAATCTCCTATATGCTCCCTCTTCATTATTAAATACAAAGTAATTATTAAAATGTGCATAGTGGGGCATGCCTTTAATCCCAGCACTTGGGAGGCAAAGGCAGGCAGATCTATGAGTTGGAGGCTAGCCTGATTTATACAGCAAATTCCAGGTTAGCCAGGGGTACATAGTGAGACACTGAGATCCAATCTCAAAAAAAAAAAAAAAGAAGAAGAAGAAAGAAAGAAAGAAAGAAAGAAAGAAAGAAAGAAAGAAAGAAAGAAAGAAAGAAAGAAAGAAAGAAAGAAAGAAAGAAATTGAGCAATTGTGAGGCATGGTTCACGGTTGCTGTATCTAGCAAAGCTATCTGGTAAATCTGATAAATCTGATGGAGAGGCCTGCTTGTGGTGGTGGTGCATGTCTTTAATACCAGCACTGGGGAGGCAGATTCAGGAGAATCTCTATGAGTTCCAGACCAACCTGGTCTAGATAGGGAGTTCCAGGTCATCAGAGGCTACAGAGCAAGACTCTGTTTTTAAAACAAGCAAACAAATACCCATTTAAAAAGGATGGATCAAAGTGATTTTGTTTTGTACTATTTCAAGTAGTGAAGGGCCTGATCCTCAGTTCTGATACTCAATAGCATGACCTTGAAAAGGTTAAACCTGCTGAAAATCAGTTTATACTCCCAATGAATAATCCTGGCAATTTCAGAGGATTAATGAGATGATTTTATCAAATGATTTGTATCAAGAAAAAGGGGTTAACTTGTGGCTGTTGCTACTGGTAAGCCAGAATCATAAAAAGCAACAATTTTGGGTTACATTTTTAAGTATGTACTGGCAACACAAACTTCCACCTCTTTTGGGCTTGAAAGATCCTTTCTCCTCAAGTACTTATTTCCTTTTTTGGGTTGGGGCTGTAGTTTAGTAGTTGGATATGTAAGCCCCGGGTTCAATCCACAGCACCCTAAGAAAAGTCTTACTTCCAAAAACTTAAATATTAGAAATAGACATGGTGATACAGCAGGATCCCTTCAAGTTCCAGGCCAGCATGGCTACACAGTGGCTCCCAGGCCAGCCAGAGCTACACAGTGAGATACATATTCGCTGTACAAAATAATGGGCTTAACTGCAGTATTTTCTAACATGAAATTGACTATCCCAAGTCAAATTATTTATGAATTTTCTTCTTTCTAGTTTGCATTAATTTTTTAAAACCCAACAAACCACAAATAGACATGTAATTGGGAGGTGGAGGTGGGAGGGTCAGGAAATTCAAGGTCATTCCCCCTCTACACTGTTTGAGGCCAACCTGAGAAACAGGAGATCCAGTCTTAGAAAACCCAACCAACTACAAGCCCATTTATTCAGTTTCAGAGAGAGCTGCAGGTGCCACAGAAAGAGAACATAGTTTAGGTATGGGATCCTTTCTGATACTGTAAAGGTACCAAAGTTATTCCATATTTGCAATAATCTGGGTGGGAAGAGAAGGTTATCCAAGAAACAAAGTACCAGCCAACTGCCATTAACATTCATCTGTCTAGTGAAATCACGTCACTTGTAGGACGATGAGTAAAACTTGGTATCACCATGTCAAGTGAACTCAATGAGAGAGAAAGAGATACTACATACGGCATGTGAGTGGACGATGTGGAGGAGGAAGAGCCTTAAAGTGGCAGAGAGGAGACAAGACAGGGCAGTGGGAAAACAAGAGACAAATGTTGTCCTGTCTTATGTGGAATTTAGATTTAACACCGCACCCCCAACCCCCACATACATAAATGCAGTACACACATGTACTACAAGGAAACAGAAGGCTTGGGGAGAGGAAGGGAATCATGGGAGAAGATGATCTACGAGGATAGTGAGGGTGTGTGTGTGAAGGTGAGAAAATGAGCAAACTAAATGATGTCTATGTTTGAAAACAGCATATAAAATACTTGGTTTCATTATGACAACTAAAAAAAAATGAATTAAAAAAAAAAAAAAAGCCAGGCGGTGGTGGCGCATGCCTTTAATCCCAGCACTCGGGAGGCAGAGCCTAGAGAATCTCTGTGAGTTCGAGGACAGCCTGGTCTACAGAGTGAGTTCTAGGAAAGGTGCAAAGCTACACAAAGAAACCCTGTCTCGAAAAACCAAAACCAATACAAAACAAAAATTAGCTTGTACTTAAGACGATAGCAGTGTGTGTGTGTGTGTGTGTGTGTGTGTGTGTGTGTGTAAGATCTGGATTAGGAGTCTGGGGAGAACGCTTAGTCAGCCAAGTGCTTACTATGCACCCTGAGGACATGATCTGACCACAAGCACCCATGTAAAACCCCAGGCATGACAGCACACACTTAGAAAGCTAGTCCTAAGGAAGCAGAGACAGGAAGATTCCTGTGGATTACTGGAGAGCCAGCCTGGACTAATACATGAGTCCTAAATCCCACAGAGAGATCCTGTCTCATAAAACCACATTTAAGGTTGATCTCTGCCCCACCCCGCCCAATACCTGCACATACTCCCTCACAGGACCACCCACAAAAAAAAAAAAAAAAAATTGTATTAGATACAAGAAATTATTGAAATGATAAAGAAATCAGGTTCTCAGAAATCAAATTAAAAAAAATTATCCGACCATGTAAACAAGTACAAATGACACTAATACTTACAGTTAGAGGAACAGGGTCTTGGAAAGCCAGGCTCATTTCATGGCAGTAAAGAAACAGAAGCAGACGTTCACATTTCTAGTGAAAAACACAAATAATAAAACAATGAAATCATAGCTTATTTCCTAAAACAATTCACAGGCCTCAGAATAAAAATTAAAGCCTGAGGAATACATAAGAAACATTGAATCTAGCCAGGCAGTGCTGGCGCACACCTTTAATCCCAGCACTCAGGAGGCAGGTAGATCTCTTTGAGTTCAAGGCCAGCTTGGTCTACAGACCGATTACCAGGACAGTCAGGGCTACACAGAAACCCTGTCTAGAAAAACCAAAAACCTAAACAAAAAAGAAAGAAAGGAGGGAAAGAAGGAAGGAAGGAAGACAGACACAGACTCTCAATCTTTGACTTTTGTATTCCATTAACTAACAACTTAGGAAATATGGATCGAGTTCCTGTAATTAGGTCAATAAACCAATCTCACTAGAAAACACACATTTCGAGTTCCTCAAGACGAAACTGCCTCCCTCCATCATTCTACTCCAGCTGTGTGAATCAACAGTCACTGGAGGAAGCAATGCAGTGCCCAGTGAACATCTACAGTACTGGCAACAAGAGCAGGTTCCCTGTATTACACGCCAATTCTCAGATTGTTTCTTTTTTGGGGGGGGTGGGGGGAGGATGGGGAGGTTGAGATAGCTTCTCTGTGTAGCCCAAGATGTCCTGGAACTCACAGAGATCCACCTGCCTCTGTCTCCTGAGTGCTGGGATCAAAGGTGTGTGATACCACTGCATGACTTATTCTTTTATAAAATGCTGTCAATTTTCAAAAGAGTCTGAGAAACAAAATCAATTAGTGATAAAAAATAAAACAGGACAAAAATTGAAGTAGGCAAAATTTAAAAGCTTAGACTAAAGCTAGGCATTATATCTCATTCCTATAAACCCAGGGATGGGAAGCTGAGGCAGGAGGATCACCATCTGATGACAGACTCTACTAACGGTGACACCCTGTCTCAAATTAAAAACAAACAAAAACAAAAATCAAAACCAAAGCTGGGCATGGTGACCTGTAATCACAGGTACTTGCAAAGTTGTGAACTCAAGGCTAGCATATGCCACACAGACAGTTCTAGTTTCGCCTGACCTACAGAGTGTGTCCTCACGTTAAAAAAAAAAAGAAAAGAAAAAAGCCAAGCTTTAGGTGGGCAGTCAGCAGAGTGAGGAGTGCCTGGACTGAGTTCCAAGATGGAGTGTAAGAAAGCTGGATGCGCTGCTGCATCCTTAAAATCCCAGCAGTACAGATGTGGAGAAGGGTGGCACCTTAGGGCTCACCGCCCAGGCAGCCTCCCCTGATCCCTAAACTCCAGAGCAATGATTATGTTTAAAGAATAAATTCACCTGAGGCTGTCTTCTAGCACTACCCCTCCCAAATCAAAGCCCAGCTCTATCTACGAAGGACATACAGTTCATTCTGTTCAAGTATAGTATTTTAAATTACCTAATTAAGTTTTCTTGTGTTTAATTAAGAAGCTACAGTTCTATGTAAGCACAAGGACCCAGATTTGGATCCCTAGCACCTAAGTAAAAAAATCAGGCCTGATGGCATCCAGCTGTAACTCTAGTGTGAGAGAGGAGGAGGAAAGAAGTGACAGCTTAGCCCTGGGAACTTCAAGTTCAGAGACAGGCCTTGTCTCAAAAATAAGATGGGAGGCAGAGCCAGGCAGATCTCTGTGAGTTCAAGGCCAGCCTGGTCTACAGATTGAGATCCAGGACATGCACCAAAACTACACAGAGAAACCCTGTCTCGAAAAAACAAAAAAAAAAAAGTGGAAAGCAAAAAAGATATGTTAGGTCAACCTCTGGCCTCCATGTGTAGAGGCATGAGTTAGATCCCACAGACAGACAGACAGACAGACAGACACACACACACACACTATTGATTATTTAAAATTTGTATTCTTCTGCGTGTAGAAGGAAAGGGGGAAAAGGAAAGATTTAAAGGACAAAGAATTCAGTATAAAAATCAACACATGCAACAAAAATACTAATTAATACCCAAGTGTGGAAATGTTCAAAAACTTACCCTTTTATCTATTGGTGTTAATTTAGTAAGGCCTTCGGTTTTCCTTTTTTCTGAGTTGTGACTGGGAGTATCACAATCATATTCAACTTCTGGCTTAGATAAGTCTCGGCAGAAAGTACAAATCCATTCTCCACTGTTGGGAAAACATACCTTTGAGTTCTGAGTATATCAGGTCTCTCTTTCCCACCCTTCCCACCACCTGCAGACCTGCAGGCCATCTATGACATGTTTCTTTGGCATGGGTTTTATTCTTTGCCTATTTATCACTTACTACTAGGTACAAAGCAGTATGGAGAAGAAATGGCAGAAATTTGATGCAAAGGTCTAAGAAGTTGGTAGTATTAAAGTCACACTTCTGATCCTCCCCTCTCTATCTCCTCCATGCCACCAAGGCCAGCTAGGGCCCATTATTTATCACAACAGATGAGCTTTCCGAGAAGCACAAACACTAGGAGGCAGCGAACTGTAGATCAGAGTTAGAGACTTTCAAGTATGCATTTGTGCCAAATGGAATTCAATCTTTATAAAGGTTTTGTGTTATTAACAATTGTCAAATACTTGTAACGACTGTTACATTTAAAAAGCTCTTCCTCCCACCTTACCCTCTTCTCCCCCTCTCCCTTTACTCTCTCCTTCCACTCCCATGTCATTGCTTCCAATTACATCCATTTTCCTCTAAAGTGCTGTGACTTTTTCTATTTCCCTGCAGCAGTGGGGGACAGCACTCTGGGCCATGTGTATGCTAGCCAAGAAGCTCTAGCACTATGCCACACTCCTAACAACACGCTTTATACTTCAGAGAGAGTAGTTTTACCTCGGGAAATTTGTCAATGTGGGCACGTGACAAGTGAGGTGGAATACTTTAGGACACTTTTCACAGCAAAGGAGTTCCCCTCCATTTTGACAAACTGCACACCAGTCTTCATTGGGGTCATCCTCCTTCCTTGTCTCCCCGACATGCACAGGGGACTTCTGGGAGGCATCCAGGCACTCAGGCTTTCCATTTGAGGAATTTTCCTGATGAAGTCCAGGTTGATCTCCTGTGCTATCAGGAGCATCAGATCTTAACATAGCTTCCTCAGAAGCAGAGCTCTGATTACTGTTTAAGAGGAGGGAAGTAAGTATACTTCTTGGATAGTTAGTCTGCAACCAAAGAGAGAACATTATTTATATATGCATGCATGTTTTGAAAGTAATCTTTTTTAAAGACAAAGTGGGCAGTGTGGAAGTCAATCACATGAACTTTAAAGATGGTTTACTGAAGCTACTAATTCAAATTACATTTCAGACACTGTGCTGGCTGGTTTTATGGGTCAACTTGACAAGCTGAAGTCATCTGATAGGAGGGACCCTCAATTTAGAAAATGCCTCCATAAGATCGGGTTGCAGGCTAGCCTGTAGGGCATTTTCCTAATAGTAATTGATGGGGGAGGGTCCAGCCCATTGTGGGTGGTGCCATCCCTGGGCTGGTGGTCCTAGGTTCTATTAGAAAGCAGGCTCAACAAGCCGGTAAGCAGCACCCTCCATGGCCTGTGCACCAGCTCCTTCCTCCAGATTCCTGACCCGTTTTGAGTTCCTGTCCTGCCATCCTTTGACGAACTTCGAAGTGGGAGAATAAACTAAATAAACTCTTTCCTCCCCGAGCTGCTTTTGGTCACGGTATTTCATCACAGCAATAGAAAGTGTAACTAATACAGACACAAATATTATTCTGCCAGAATGAAACTAAATTTTGTGTTTGACCCTAGGATGGTGAAAATTCCTAATCAAAACCATAAGCTTTTATTTAAAATATCTCCTTTAAATTTTGTTTCTGAAATTTGAAAGTAACAAATGTGGATATAATTAAACATAGACATTCTTTGGAGGTAGTTATTTCCAAATTTAATTTCTTCCAGGACAACAAGTTGGCTTAGTGGGAAAAGGTTATCAGAAAACCCGAGTTCACTCCTTGGAACTTCCCGAGTAGGAGAGACTCTAGTTCAGCAAGTTGTCTTGACTTCCACATGCCCTCTGACACCCCACCCCCACCCACCCCCCGGCGCCCACACACATTAAAAATAAAATGTAATTTAAAATATTTTTAGTTTCATGTCTAGAGAGCTAGCTCAGTAGAGAACTAGGGTTCAGTTCCCACTACGTACATGGTGGCTCACTCACAATCACCTGTAACTCCAGTCCCACACCCTGTACAGACCTGTACAAACATCAGACACACATGTGGTGGACACACAGGCAGGCAAGACATTCATATAAACAAAATCAATCAATCAATCTAAGTTGGAAAATTGAGCTTGTTCTACTGTCTTGTCTTTCCTTTCTCCTTCCTCTTCTTTTTCTAAATGTAATGTGGGAATTCTGCCCCAGCCTCTGAGTAGCTGGAATCGGAAGCACACACTACTGTGCCTAGTTTATCTCCATTATTACAGTAAACCTCTTGCAGTTTGCTGAATTCTCTTGGTACCCATCACTAATGCCAGTCTCCATGGGGCTGTAAGATCCTTTGACTACTGTCCATAGGGTTTTCCCCTCCACAGATGCCCGTGGAGCTTCTGTTCTCATACTATAGTCTACTTGGTGGGTGTTGTATCAGGACTATCCTTTCCTTGCCTCTTAAATGGGAAGAGTACTGTAAGCACTGATGTAATTACATTTTGAGTTCTAGATTCTTCATCCGATTCTTGTTTTACTATAACAACAGGAAAATCATAATTTTCAGGTGGTCCACTGTTTTCTTGTTTTATTCGGATTGGCTCCAACATGACTACTGGGACTTTGTGTGTAGAATCAGCTCCTGCTGGTTTGCTGGAAGAGCCAGAGCTGTGAGGGAGAAAGGAAGAGGGGGATACAAAATTAGACAACCTAAAAAGTAGTAAACTGAAGAACATCCTGGAATAATGTAACTTCACAAGAATAACCACATTTTATATCAGCAGTGAATGATGTTAAAATACAATTGTGGTATTAACACCAATTTCCTTGATACCAGAAAGGCCTACAGACTAAGCTTTCAAATAGATTTATCATGTATCTGAAAAGATAAGTAAAACCTAATTTAAGTATTCTTAGGCTCTCCAACTGCTCAGCTAGATCTGGGGTCTTAGAACTAACATCGTTTTACTCTTTCCCAATTCCCTGTCTAGTCACAAGAACTCTAGGGACAACAAGAACTCCAGGCCTTCTAGTCACAAGAACTCTAGGGACAACAAGAACTTCAGGCAGGTTGTGTTAAGACACTAGAATATCATTTGTTGGTGGTTGCTCTTTAAAGGGAGTAGCTGGACCACTAGCCAGTCTGTTCTTATGTGACTATAGGCCAACTTCCTCCTAGAGAATGCTGCTTTCAGATGATTAAAAAAAACCCAAAAACCAAAAACCAAACAACAGGGTTTACCTCTAGAAGTAACTTCAAACACAATGAGGGCAGAATTAAATATCAACTTAAAGAAGGAACTTAATTGTAAATAATTTCTTTTAAATCAGAACCAATGTTTAATCATTCTAACAGTCAAAGAACAATGAAGGAAAGATTGCTTCTTCACTCAGAGACAGAGGCATGGGCATTGTCAGAAGTTAAGAGGCCAGCCCCATCTATTAGTGAGTTCCTGACCATGTGATAGCCTGTCTCAAAACAAAACAGCAGCAGCAGCAACAACAACAACAACAAAAAAAACCAATAAGGAAAATATTGCTATTTCCTAAATTTATCTACATATTACTATAATTACTTCTGTCTTTGCTAGCATGTCAAATACTATCTTATTTTTAGCATTTAGACAAATACTTCCTATCTTTAAAGATTAAAGTTGTACTAGTTTAACCACTCTATTGTATTAAAATATTAGTTAAAAATCAACAGTAAAAAAGATGCACCAAGTATCAAAACACGGACAACTGCAAGCTATTTATGCAGTTAGTTGGCTCTTCATGTCCATGGCCTTCCTTCACAGGATGGGAGGGAATGGGCCTGTAACTGAACATGTACAGACTCTTTGAGGGGTGGGGGTGGGGTGTCGTTATTTTCTAGACAATGTAATATAACAAGTTTTACAAGACAATCACATTGTATTAGGCACTATCAGTAACTAAGAGATGATTTAAAGCATATACAAACGTATGCATGTGTAAGTCATACAAATTCTGTACCACGTAAAAGACTTGAGCATCTGCAGGCTTTAGTATACTGAGATGGGTCCTGGAACCAATTCTCTGTGGATACTGAGGAAAGACTATACCAGTAAATATGGTTAAATCTATTTACCTTCCTCGGCTCCCGACACTGGAGGCACTAGGTGAACGTATTGGGGGATGGACACTAGTCATAGTAACAGGTCCTGAGGAGGAGGAAATAGACATAAGTGAATTAACAATTATGTGTTCAGGTTTGTTGAGTGTGTTTACTTAAATTATACCCAAACCAGGAACATCCAATAAAATTCTATGAAACAATAAGCATATCTTTAATATTTTGTTACACCAAAAGTTTATAGTCATGGTACTACTACTGCCTTCTGGGCAGCAGAAGGTCTGAGCATCACTGGCCATCTCCACACTCTCAACCTGAAGTACTAGTAAAACCTCTTCATCAAGTCTATCCTGCAGCAGAGTAGAGGATTACAGTGCCAGTGAGAACTACAGAAGACAAAAGATGAATGTATAAGGTGGTCAGGGGGTGGCAGAATGGCTTAGAGGTTTAAGGTACTGGTCAGCAACCCTGACAACCTGAGCTCAATCCCTGGAGCCAAATGAGAACAATTAGTGGGAGAAGTGAAAGTTAGATTCTGATGTGAAGCAACTGGAAAAAAAAAAAAAAGAAAAAGAGGTTCTGAACTGCTGTCATAACAAAGGGTCTATGCTCAGGCTGCTGAGATGGCTCAGGAGATGGAATGACTTGCTGCCAAGTCTAATGACCTAATCTAGATCCCCAGGACCCACACATGGTGGAAAAAGAGAATAGATTCCTATAAGCTGTCTTCTGACCTCCATGTGCATGCTGTGACACTTATATACATGTGTACAGACACATGTAAGTAAGGGTAATAATATTAAGTAAAATCTATACTCTGGAGGCAGTATAGGTTATATGGTAATCTGTCCAGGGTCTGGCAGTCCATAGTAGATAAATGTTAGTCTTAGGATAATTGCCATAATGCCTTCAGAAATTATTTGTCAAGTTACACTACTATCAGTACCTATGAAGGTATCTGATGACATTTCCATCAATGGTATTGTCACAGTTCAAATCTTGGCTAATTCAGTAGTAAGAAACCAAATCCTGTTTTGACTCTTCTTATGATGACTGGAAAGAGGAAACATTTTTGTTTAGTCTGTTTTGTTGGATGCCTTTACTGTGTAGGAAATACCTGTTTCTGTGTCTTTCAACAGCACCAAGTACATCCTAATTTATTCAGATGTACTTGTCATTTATTTGGTTGTAAATTCATGTTTAAAATAAGAATCTCCACTTAAATTTTGTAACCACTTTATTTTTTGGTCACACTGCAGAAAAATTAAGTTCACTCCTTTCCATTATTCCACATAGATGATGCTGTTGTACGGCTAACTTCCTCAGAACTGAAACAGTCTCTCCTCCAGGGAAAAGGGAGGCTCCTAAGACTCAGGAAGATGCGGACAAATACGAGGCTAAGGAAACTTTTCAAAATTCAGGATGCTCAAGAAGTTAAGGCTCAGAAAGTTAGGACATTTACATAGGCAAGTGCTGGGGCAAAGGAGATTCTTTGGTGGAGGGCCAACTATGCAGATGGCTCCAGGAGCCAGCTTTGCGAGCTATCAACCACCCTGGGCAGGGGGTGGTGAGCTCACTGGGTCACCAGGCTAGACTTGAGTGCAATTCTTTCTCTGGCTTGTCACCAGCACATTATCTGGATGTTTCTGTTCATGTCTCCTCAGGAAGTCACACAGGAGATACCTGCTATGTCAAGTTTCCAGGAGTAATATCTGGAGTGTTTCTTGGAGGAAACAAGTAGTATATAAAATATTTATTATTATTATTATTATTATTATTATTACTATTATTATTATGTTTTTTGAGACAGAGTTTCTTTGTGTAATCTTGGCTGTCCTGGAACTCACTCTGTAGACAAGACTGGCCTTGAACTCACAGAGATTCACCTGCCTCTGCCTCCCAAGTGCTGGGATTAAAGGTGTGCGCCACCACCGCCTGGGTTATAAAATATTATTTTTTAAAACATTTACTTTTATGTGAATTGCGTGCTCTGTGTGCATGTACATAAGTGTACCACATGCATACAACGCTCGAGGAGGCCAGCACTGAAGTTACAGTATAAAGGCAGTTGTAAGCCACTATGTGGGTGCTGGAAAAGCTGGTATGCTGCAGGAACAGGAAGTGCTCTTAACCACTGAGGCATCTCTCAACCTCCTTATATTAAGCCATTATAAACACAACTAAACAACAATGAAAAAACAAACCACCAAAGACTGCTCTCTTCTTGTGTATTTTATTAATAAAATTTGACTCTAGAGAAATTACATTTTAGAAGAGACCACATCAATATACAGACCTAATAAATATAGGCAACTATATTTATTAATGAGGGTATGATAAAAATTTGCTCATTGGTTCCTATAATGCCAATAAATTTTGCTGAAACTGAAGAAGTACAAAAGTTTAACCTTTGTGTTTTTCTTTGTGAAGAGTACTAATTTTACATGGTATAAAAACTCAGGATGGCCAGGTGGGCTCAGTAGGTCAAACCACTTGTCACCAAGCCTGACAATCTGAGTTTGAAGCCCCACTTAGTGGAAGGTGAAAATCAACTCCAAGTTGTCCTCTGACTTCCACATGCGCACTATGGCATACAGGAGGAAATACATACACACATAAAATATAGAGAAAAGGAAGCCTCAAGATACAGTTATCATTATCATTTTAAAAGCTAGGCAGAACCTCCCGCCCACAACCAAAAATGAGGCAGAGAAGAATTTTTAATCATTATGAGTAAAAATATGAGTAAAGACTAGCAAACATTTACAAATCCAAAAGGTGGCTTTACCTGCAAGGCCTGGAGACGGCACTGATGAATTTGGTGACTGCACTGTTCTGTTTGATGGAGGTCTTGGCTGGCCATGATCTACACTTGTATCTTTCCTTGCAATATTGTCCAACATGATAGTACTTGAACAATCAATCTTCCAAGAGAATAAATTATTTCAGAACAAATTATCTTTGCAAACTAAAAACCACTTTAAATTTACAAGAAAACTTCAATCTTAAATTTTATCTTTGAGACAGGGTTTCTCTGTCTAGCCCTGACTGTCCTGGAACTTGCTTTGTAAATCAGGCTGGCCTTGAACTCACATAGATCTGCTTGTCTCTACTTCCCAAATACTGGAACAAAGGCGTGCACCACCAATCCAGCCTTTTCTTTCCTTTTTCCTTTTGGTTCTAAGTACTATCAAGTCAGACACAAACTGTGAAGTTCTGCTAGACGATTTCCCCCATCAACAAGTTAAAATCAAAGTTTATTCTTTACATTCTACCCACAGTAAATATACTGAGGACACATGCACCACATAGTGCATGTGTATACACACCACACACACACACACACACACACACACACACACACACACACACACACACACACTGAATTAGAGTGTCATGCTTCAAACACAAATACTCTGTCATGCCTAAATACACCCACGTTTCCTAAGAACATACACAATTCCTTCATGTATTTCTACCCTTTCTCAATTCGGGTTCCCTAAGAGAGCTGTGTCCTATGGCCGGGGCATAGACTGTGCATAATGAAATAATACAGCAGAAAGGAAGGAAGAAAGATTTCATTTTCTATAAACTCTCTCTTTTATGGTGGTGGGAGCTGAGGGATTGGAAGCAGACAAGGTCATTTGTACCGTAATATTCTTAGGTACCACTTTAGTCACTAATTTTCAAATGGTGCATAAAGGATTTAGTTTCTTAATGTAATGAAAAAAATTTATATTGTGGAATAATCCTAAAAGCAAGATAAAACCTAAAATTTAGACAAAGTTTTCGTACATCTGATATATACATAAAAAGTAAACTCTACTTATTTAGAATATATGCATTATAAAAACTGAAATGACTTGTGAGATTAATAATGCAAATCATTAGGAAGTAATAACTGATCTCAACTTGCATTAAAAAAATCAAATCAAAGAAAAATTAAAAGTTCTTTCATAATCGTACAGATTATTCCTTTCAACAAAAATGTATAAAATACTTCACAAATGTAAATGTTTCATGTTTGGTTGTAGGTACATCATGACATTGAGATTACCTAACTTTGAAAACAGGGAATACAGGGATGAAGGGATAGTTCAGGGTTAAAAGCATTCACTGATTGCTTTTCTAGAGGACGGGGTTCTTTTCCCAGGACCTACACGGCAGCTCACAACTGTCTGTAACTCCAGTTTCAAGGGTCCTGACCCCCTTTTTTGGCCTCCAAAGGCATCAAGCACTCTTGTGATGCATAGACATACATGTAGGCAAAAACACTCATACACATCAACAAATAAAATTTTAAAAAATAAAAGGGAAAACAAATGATGAAGGTATGGAGAAGCAGCAGCAGGACACTGTATTTTCTGCCTTTAGAAAGATTTTAAAAAGTCACTTGTCAAAGTTAAAGACCCTAAGGTTTGATTCATTACTTAATTTAAACATGCAAGGACCCAGGGTTCACTCTCTGCGGCAATATGCTCAAGTAGACGTCTGCTGTTCGGCTACAAAGGGAATCATTGCCTATTCCTGGACCTTACATTTCCAGAATTCACTCAACTCTTATTCGCCACATTCTAGTCGGAAACATACCAACTATTCTTTAACCCTACTCCCTCCTTTCCCAGCCTTGATTCTATGATGAATCATCTACAAACATCTTTAATGTCAGAGTCTGGAAAAACATTCTTCTGTATGTCCAAGTGTTAGAACTTCTAATTTTACACATTTTATTTCTAAAGAATAAAACTAACCTTTAAGAAATACCTGAGAAACCAATAAATCTTAAATTAAATCTAGATTTATTGACACTTTTCAAAGGAAGTTATTAGTACAGATTTTCTTCTATAAACTTACATCTGGAAGAGATGGAAGGTTGTAAGACCCTCCCACTGGCGCGCTCAGATCAATCATGGGTGAATTATAAGCTTTTCCATCGTATCCTGCTGCACTTGTGATTGTGGGACTGGAAGGAGTGGAGGAAGAGCTGCTGGCAGTTGTGGGCGGAGCCTGTCCACTGCTGATCTGCCACTGGAGTACCAAGATGAGAAGAAAAACCATGAATGTAACCACTCACTCAGGTATGGAAGACAGAAGACAGTCTGCTATGTTAGCTCAAATGTTATTTGAATGGAAAGAACAAGGGAGAGAAGATGCATATTATGTGTGTACACACACATGTCAATCAGATAAAAAAAATAAGCTTTTTTCCCCCCCTGGGAGAGAAGAGTCAGCATATACCAGAAAAACCACCCCCACAATCCTTTTAAAATATATATACAAAATGAACAAGGAATAAAAGCATACAAAAAGCAACTTCAAAATAAATCTGGAGAATTATAAACATATTTTCTTTTGTCCTTACATGAAATGCCTAAAAATAATTACCACAAATGAGGGCTTTCAGGGTTTTAGACTCCTCTTTCTTACATATGAACTCCTCTTTTTCACATATGAACGGGTAGTTAAGCCTTACTGAGGAAAGCCTTCATACTCACATTAGAAGCTAAGATAAACACAAACAAAGATAATGCTAGGCATGCTGAATGACACAAAATTGAGTCATGCTGTTTGGTTACTTGAAAACCTACACAAAATAAGGTATAGATGATGGTTAGACAAAAAGGCATACTGTTAATATGTACTACGGCAAAGGGAACAAAATGTTCCCTGTATTGAATAAAATACTGAATTTGGCATATTTGAAAAACAATATGAAAAAAAAATCTCAGAATAAAATACTGGGGGAGGGGCAGACTGAATGGTATCCCAAGATTATTCAGCAGAAAAAGTGCCCAAACACATTATCATTTATACATGGATGACACTGTAGAGTGATGTGCTGAAACATCATGTTTTGGAAAAATCTTACTTATACACATAACTGTTAAAACTAGTATAGAGCTGGGAGGTGGTGGCACACGCCTTTAATCCTAGCATTGGAGGCAGAGTTAGATGGATCTCCATGAGTTCGAGATATATGAAGTTGAGTGTGAATGTCATCTGCAGCTCTATACACGCAACAATTTTATCTCACCCTATATACCTTTTCCTCCTCCCCTTCAAATAATGATGAATCACAGTTGATGGGTACCTTTCTACATTTTTCCCTTATCTATAAGATAAAATACACACAGAAATGAGACAGAATCCCACAAAAATTCTGTAACATGATAGCTTCTTACTAGCCAAAAAATGTACCTATTCTATGAGCATGTTATAATTTGGTGAATTTATGCATTAAAACTAATTTCTGGGGCCAGTGGTTCAGTACACAAAAGTACTTGTTGCCAAGCCTGCCGACCTGATCCCTGGAATCCACAAGGCAGAAGGACAGAATAGACTCCTACAGTCTGTCTCCTGACCTCAGGCAGTAATTATGTTAAGAGCATTGCCCTACCCCACATCTTTGACAGTCACACAAAAAGTACATAACATTTGTAAATCTGATTTTACAAAGCTTAAAAAAATAGCCATATTTCTCACAATATTTCTCCTGGTTTATTTGCCCTTTTATTCATTTATGTTTAGATTTTTGTTCAGAAAATAGTCAAGAAAAAAATTAAAAGTATCTGCTGAAGCATTAAGACAATAAATAGCCTTTTCAACACTAGCCTGTTTCCACAGAACTTCGTTTATTCCCCTGGCAGGAGTGCTTCTACCTGCCCCAGAAATGCCAAGGGCAACATGTTTCCATCCCCTTAGAGAGGCAGCTTAGCAACAGCCCCGATTTGGCCTTGAGACCTTCTGTCTCATGAGCACAGCTGGTGATAGTGATGAGAAATACCCTGTATGCTTCTCTGTCCCTGCTTTGAAGTCTGTATGCTGGGCCATTCCAATAGTGGAGAATAGCATTAAGCCCCTGGCTCTGTCACTCTTGAATTCAGCATCGGTTCCTTGGTACATCACTGACAGAATGCAATAATCTATCCATTAAAATCTAATAAATGGAGAAGAAGAGAAGTTGAATGCTTGAAAGGTGCCAGGTATTTTTACATACTTTAGAATAACTCTCAGCATAACTCTGCAAGGTACTCATTTTTACAGTTGGAGTGAGATCTAAAAATAATGTACTTGGCAAGGTCATAAACTAGGAAAATAAATAGAATTTGATGCCAAGAAACAATTTAAACCTTTACTTATAATGATGAAATAGAACAGGTATGAATTTTTAAATATTATTAAATAAAACCTGGGGATGTTAAATCAGACCCTGATTATATAAACAAACAGAATGCAAGGACTCCTTGATTATAAAGCACTGAGATGTGTTTCGGAACTCTGTCCCCACACATCTGTTTCTAAGTACACTCGGTAATTTCTAGTTATTTAAAAAGGCCAGCAAGCACCCTTCACCACTTACTGTTCATCCTAAGTTTCTATGCTCTAAAGCACAGAGAAACAGCAGAAACACAGAAGCAACTGCACAGAAAGGTAATACACACCTGTTTTATGGCCTGTTGGGCCAAAAAAGCCATCTGCAGGGGGTTGGGTTTTATTATCTGTCGTGGAACATTCTGGTTTGGTGGATATCTCAGCTGTTGAGGATAAGGAGGGAGAACTGGTCCATTGGGTTTAGGACTGTGGTTCTGGAAGTTTATTAAACGTGGTGGCGGATGCTAGAAAACAGAAATGAAAGTGCTGCAGTAACAACGGCCTCCTAAAGAGGCCCAGATCTTCCCTGTCTACAATTCCCAAGGCTAGCAGCTCTGCCACAGAAGACTCACTAAGACCCCAGAAGCAAGGGAGAGGATGGCAGTGATCTAGTCTTAAAGGGGAAGGGGAGTACCTGGGAAGGGAAGGAAGGAGGGTTGGGGTGAGCAGAAGGACGAGGACACGGGAGGGAAGGAAGGAAGGAAGGAAGGAGCTCTCCTGGTGGAGGAGGCGGGGAGGAAGCACATCTGCTTGTCTCCTCCACTGACTGCTCCAAGTAAGCAGTCTTAGCACCCCCCACCCCCCACCCCACCCTGCCCCAAGCTCTCATGCCAATCCCTTTTGATCGCTCAATTGTCTTTACAGTTGGGAATTTATTGCTTCTTCTTTGAGATATCATAAATCTGTATGATCAGAACTTCTTAGAGTAGGGACTACTTCTTCCCACATTCACAGAGAAGCAAGTAAGTCCTTACCACCTACAAGGCTCATGGAGCAACACTTCAACTGCGACACTGTGAAGGCAGACAGCTTCAAGTGTAGCTCTGCCCTCCCCGGCAGTTTCTCCTTCTTTTGCATGTCTTCTCCTACTCTAAATCACTTGCTTCCTTCCCCCGTTTCTCCTTCAGTTAAGAATATATTACGGAATGAGTGAAAAACTCATATACTGTTTCTGGGCCAACTGAAATTCCACAGGTGAAGAGCAGAAATAGTATTAGTGGAAAACTGCATAGAGAATAAGTCAAAAACCCTAACAACTCTTTTTGATTTCCCTATAAAACTTATGACATGAGGGTTTTATACTATGAGAAAACAAGCAGAAAATAGTGAGGAATTACATTAGAGCTTTTCCAAGGTTTTTCATGGAGAAGAGTCATTTTTCAGTTAGCTTACTCTCATCCTCTCAGTAACTGCTCAACACAAGAGTTCAACCAAAACCATGGCCCTTGATGCCAGAGCACTGGGACTCAAGGCTAACTAACACTGCCACCATTAAGAAGTTTGCATGTGAGCAAGGTGGAGGGGCAGTACTCTACCCATTTCCTGAGCTGCTACAGTTGGGTTAATTGATGAGATAGTTTGACAAACCCAAAAGACTATTTTAAAAAAGCAGATACCATTTTTTGGGGGGAGGAGGGTTGTTTCAGAGACAAGGCCTCTCTGCAAAACCTTGGTTGTTCTGGAACTTGCTCTGTAGACCAGGCTGGCTTCAAACTCAACAGAAATCTGCCTGCTTCTGCCTTCCGAGTGCTGGGATTAAAGGTGTGCGTTACCACCCAGCTCAGATATGATCTTTTTTTTTGTTTTGTTTTTTTTTGTGTGTGTGTTTTGTTTTTTTCTTCTCCGAGACAGGGTTTCTCTGTGTAGCTTTGGGCCTTTTCCTGGAACTCACTTGGTAGCCCAGGCTGGCCTCGAACTCACAGAGATCCGCCTGCCTCTGCCTCCCAAGTGCTGGGATTAAAGGCGTGCGCCACCACCGCCTGGCGCAGATATGATCTTAAAATCAATAGCAAAAGTAGTGATATTTTGCTCAAATAATTCATTCACGATTTACAAGATGAAAAGAAAACTGAGCATGGTGAAATTGCAGGCATGGGCACAGTGAGAACAATAGCTATCTATCCATTATGTATAGTGATGATGTCAGTGTTCTCCAATGAGCAGATGGAGTCATAGGGTGTAATAGCATAGACTGTATGTATAGCACTAAATCAACAGTCTATCAAGTCTGCTCTGCTTATTCTGCCACATAATGAACTCTTCTACATTTGCTGTCACCAACGCTTTAAGAATGCAAGTGACACGGTTAATCTTCAGAGGAAGAATTATGGAACTATCATGTAACTGACTTTTTACAAGCATAATGCTTTCAATCTACCTGTCCACATGGGCAAATGTAGACTATGATTTGCATGCTCCACATAACCAGAAGCATAAAGAGCTACAACCTGTTTTAGACAGGCAGTACAAAAATTACATGTTCATGTACAAAGTTACATGTACAAAAGCTGGTAGAAAATGAAGAAACTAAAAATATAGGAAGACAGTAAACTAATAGCCAGGGGGAAAAAAGTGGAAACGGTATTTGACAGAACAGATTTAAATAGATGTTAAGAAAAAGGATAGAAGATTAAAAATAATACATAAGGAAAGATGTAAGAAGTACTTCTAGGTTAGAAAATTAAGTTTTATAGTAAAGACTTTATATAAATTATACCACTAAATGCTATGGACTGAAAATCAAAAGCCAACTTCTGAGCAAAGTAGGCTGAAGGCTTAGATGCTATTTCTGCTTGTCATTGCATACACACACACACACACACACACACACACACACACACACACACACAGGCAACTTCCTTCACATGGTTAGTAACTGCTTTGGTTACTTCTTAATAAAAAGGCAATTAATTAAGAGGATGGATTCACCCCTTACCTGGTTAGAAACTAGAGACAGAACATGAGCTTCAGTGTGTACAGGGGCCTGGGGTGTGTCCCAGCACCACAAAATGAGCAAATAACAACAGCAAAAGCATGTATGTCTATACCTCTCAATCAGGGTTGAAGAATACTTTGAAAGGTATTTCAATGTTGTATTAAACTGCTATTCAAAAGGCTATGCCATTTAGATACTTTTTCCATTAAAAACCACATTATATATGCGCTAGTGTTAGTAAACTACTAGTCAAATAAAGTTTCTCCCCTAATTAACTAATGTTTTCTTTGATCAGTTATTCATATCTGTATTTTCCTCATTTCCTTTTTGCTTTTGTTGCCAAGACATTTTGAACTAAGCTTTGTTCTTAAATGTAATGAGAATTCTTGGTGTAATTCTGTCCAATGAGATTGACTTTTATAAAACTCCAGTTCATTTGGGTCATTTACCAAAATCATTACAAACCCCTTGTCCAAACAGGGAGAATACAAAATTAACTTAAAAATTGTAAATCCTAAGAAAGAGATGGATGAACTCTTTACCAGGCCTTTATTCATCTAGGTATGCCCAGAGCTAACCTGAACAGGACTGGTTAAACTATTTAATAAAAGCACATAGAACTAAACTGGATTGGAGGGCTTGGAGAGATGGCTCAGTCAATTAGGCACTTGCAGAGCAAATGTGTGGGCTGTAGTTCAGATCACCAGAACCCCCACAAAAAAGTGGGGTGGGCATGCAGGCCAGCAGGTAATCTCAGCAACCAGAAGGCAGAGACAGATGATCTCTCGGCAAGCTGGCTAACTAGACTAGCTAAATCAGAGAGTTCCCTGGGCTAAGCAAGAGACCATGCCTCAGTAAGTGAAGTGGATAGCAATAAAGGAAGATGATGTCAACCTGTCCTCCACATATGACATGTGCGTGGTTACCTGGACATATCTCACTTGTTCATCATATAATGCATACACATGTCAAAGAGGATTGAAAAATGACAGAATATTACACATTTAGTAAGAATAGGAATAGTATATGGATTTCAAGAAAAATTTAAAAGGCTGAAATGACAGGATTCTAATGAACTGCCTGATTTGTATATTGCCTATTGTACATTGTCCTAGTTTCTAGAATGCAGTATGGGTTTCTTTTTCTTTCTTTCTTCCTTTCTTTTTTTTTTTTTTTTTTTGGGGGGGGGGTTCTCTGTGTAGCTTTGCGCCTTTCCTGGAACTCGCTTTGGAGACCAGGCTGGCCTCTAACTCAGAGATTCACCTGCCTCTGCCTCCTGAGTGCTGGGATTAAAGGCATGCGCCACCACCGCCACGCTGCAGTATGGGTTTCTAAATACTATCTCCAAAGAGATTCATTCCAAAGAGATTCATGCATCCATATAAAACTTAGAGGTACACAATTGCTTTTCATCCATCATAGGTGTAAGTTACTTGTGAACATAAACATTTATCCCTTGTCATAACTGGATGACAATGCATGGAGATTGAACATAGATATAGCAAGGAAATAAATCATTAAATAGGTTTGGAGTTATCTAAAAACTAGGTGTTAGATCAAGGATCCTTTAACGCAGTCAATTTTTAATATCTAAATGAAGGGCAGTGTGTGTGTGGGGGGTGTTGGAGACTGTAAGCTGCTGAACACAATCACACTATGGTTATCTACGTTAGGACAGGCCTGCTTCCAAATTTACCTGATGAGAGATGGAAGGCTGCTGGATGGGCCCTTGCATCCTAGGGTTTGGTAAACCCACAGGTGCTGGCCTCCGTTGCACCTGTTGCCTCTGAGCCATTACCTGTTGCTGCATATGCTGGAGTCGTAACTGAGCTAGGCTGATCTGTGTTGGAAACTTGGATAACTGGTTGGAAGGTAAACCACCTGGTGGCTGGGAACTCTGTTCCATGACAGGATTCTGCTTAGGAATTTGTGGCTGGCTCTCTTTATCTTCGATTACTAAAGAACCTAATCAAAGAGAAAGAAAACAAGATAATGATTTTTGTTAATTGGTGAAATACCACATTTTATATGGCTACTGAGTTGGACTTCAATTGACAAAGAATTTTGGACACAGGACCCCTCTAAACTATTAAAAGTAGAGGATTCCAATGAGCTTTATATGTATATTCTATAAGAACTTACCATATAAAATTTTTTCATGAAAAAAATACTCATTCATTAAAAAATAGTAAAACTTTAAAGAACAGCCATCTTCCCAGCCCACATTTTGTGTTTCTACAGGCATTTCAAAGGGTTTGAGTCACGGTACTGGCTCTCTTAATGAGCACATGGCTGTGTTTATGTCTCAAATGGCCTGCAGGGGTCGCTATCGGCTAGCCTCACGAGTCTCTTGCTCTCCCTTTTCCCTTTGTTGGATGTCTTTTGTCTACTTCTCCTTTCCCGCTGTGCAATGTGTTGAGAGCACCGACTCCTTCTCCAGCTGCTGTTCCCTTTCTCACACTGAATCTAGTCTTGGGGGAGAGAACCACCATGTCTGAAGAGTCTATACAAATCCAGGAACTCAAGATGCCATCAAAGGAAATACTGCTTGTTGAGAAACGATGTCTAAGGAACTTTGGAGCTTTTGTTTGTATCATTTCCCTGAGGTGAAACTCAAGAGCAAAAGGACTATCTTCAATCGTTTCAAAGACCAACAAGAGAGCCTAGTGGTAACTTCTGACTGCACTGCTTGTACAGATCATCTGCTTCCTAATGTTACCAAGTGCTGATTGTTCTGACTAATGAGCTCTAATATTTAAGAGTGAGTATTTCTCTGTATGTTATCTGTCAACTACTTACACACTCCCTCTCCCTCAGCCCCCTTCTGTGCAGCCGCACAATTTATAACCTGACTAGGTAAACAAAAGATCTAAAAGCCAAAACAAATGAGAGGGTAAGGGAGGAAAGGGAGAAAAAGAACAATCAGTAAATAAAATGAAGCAACTGAGCCACTAGAGGCTTGAATAATGCTTTTAAACTTCTACGGCTGTCCAACCTTGACACAGTGCTGCCATCTATAAAGCTTGTGCTTGCAAAGTCAGAAATTAGTTATTAAAAAACAACTTTTGGGAGAAAAATCTCATAATAAGTTTATGATTTTGTGCTGGGTAGGCTGTGGGCTGTGCATTGGAATTCTACAGTCTACCTTGACCTCACAACCAGCTAGCTTACACTGACCTGAACTATGTGAGACCTGTGCCCTACCCACTCACCACCACCACCACCACCACCACCACCACCACCACCACCACCACCACCACCACCACCACCACCAGGGCAATTTGGGGCTAGAGAAGTGGCTGAGTGGTTAAAAGCTCTTGTTGCTTCCAGAAGACTCAAGTTCAGTTTCCAGCACCCACATTAGGCAGGTCACAACCACCCTATAACTTCAGCTCCAGGGATTAAATGCCCTGTTCTGGACTCCATAGGCACCTATATAATGATGCACATACAAACACCTAGGCACAATGGCAGGCACAGGAAGTAGTTATTTCTTTAGAAAACATTCTAAATGATACAATACGTATACAGCTATGATCTATAGCACCACACAGAAAAAACCTCACCCTAAACATCAAAGCCTCCATATCACATACAGTCAAGAGGAAATACATTCTGATATAGATGTAACAATACAAACTGGATTATGGGATCTGGAGAGATGGCTCAGTAGTTAAGAGCACTGACTGCTTTTACATTGCCAGAACTCAAATGACTGCTCATAACCTTCTGTAATTCCAATTCCAGGGGGATCAGGTGCCCTCTTCTGGTCTCTATGGGCACTGCACATGGTGCATAAACACATGCAGGCAAAACTCCCATATACATAAAAAAAAAAGAAAAACAAAAAAAAAAAACAAAAAATAAACCCTAAATACAAACAGGATTCTATGGGGAGGAGGAGCACTCCTAAATCCCTAACTTAGATACCCTATAAGCTAATGCATTTTCATATCATCTCAAAACAAGTATGTATATATTCACGCATCTGTGTTACCATATGAATATATTAATGACATACTAGAAAAAGTGTGGCTGTAAAGCAAGATAATGGATGGGGATGTTATATTCAGTAACATGTCATGACCAATGAGAGCTCTACACCAAAATAGTCACACAAAGAAAATGTATATATGCTGGGCGGTGGTGGTGCACGCTTTTAATCCCAGCACTTGGGAGGCAGAGGCAGGCGGATCTTTGTGAGTTCGAGGACAGCCTGGGCTACAGAGTGAGTTCCAGGAAAGGTGCAAAGCTATACAGAGAAACCCTGTCTCGAAAAAGCCAAAACCAACCAACCAACCAAACAACCCCCGCCCCCCCCCCCCAAAAAAAAAAAAAAAAAAGAAAAAGAAAATGTACATAGTAGCCTACCCAAGTTGATAATATTTTGGGCCCAGAAACTAGGATCACAGTGAAACTGGATGGTATTGTTGGTCACAGGAGAAGCATCACACCTTGCACGAAGAAGGTGCCGTAACCGATATGTAATCTAGAAGGAAGCAGAGAAAGAACATTAGTATATTTCTTGGGCAAATAATGCATTAACTTCTCAGTGAATAGCTGAAACAGTTTCTGCTATGTATGTATCTCTGCCCTTGGTTACCTCCCAGCACTTGTAGGTAATACCCCATTGTTGAAGATACCACACAATTGAACATAGGGGGAATATAGTTTGAACTAACATGGAACTTCCTCCCTGAGGACTCGACACATACTGCCAAGGGAAAAAAGCAACCAATAGTGCTGTCCAGCTATAAAGCCTCAGAACCACACAACTGACCCATCAAGATGTACCCAATGGTGCAATGGTGGCACTTATATCAGCTGTCTACTCAGACTTAAGGCCTGCTCCATAGGAAGGAATTCATGGCTGGTACTGTAAACCTAGCCAACTCCCTGCAGACCAAATGCCTGCTACTAGATAGCATCTTCTAGACACGACGGAAGCAGCAGGACATCCCAAAGATATGGTTCCCCAGATTGCACAATGACAATAACAGTTGACATGCCAATATAGATGGAGGAAATTCCGCAAAGTCTCACCTCTAGATGAAGAGCTACAAGCAATCAATGGCTGCTGAGAAAGAGAGTATCAGTTTTCATCAAGGACGCACTCCCTAACATATTATCTAATCCAAAGTGATCAGCCCAAAAGACATCTACATATGAGCAACACTAAATGGACTCAGTAGTTTTTTTTTTTTTGTGTGTGTGTGTGTGTGTGTGTGTGTGTGTGTGTGTGTGTGTGTGTGTAAGTAATAAAGAAATAGCCATGAATTTGAGGGGTGGGCATAGTAAAAGTCGGAGTGGAAATAAAATAAATACAGAATCTGTGTAGAAAATTTTAAATCTTTTAATTACTGAAAGAAGAGCAATAGAGAGAGCCTAGAGCTAAGAACATAGAGTAAAGAGCACCGTGCTGCTCTTGCAGAGACCCAGGTTCAGTTCTCAGCAGCCACATGGCACACAACCATCCATAACTATAGTTCAATGGAAATGGGCCGCCTTCTGCCCTCAAGCAGCCAAGCACACACGTGATGCACACGTAAATGTAGGCAAACTTGTATACATAAAATAACTCTAAATAGTAATGATGAAAAAATAAATAAAGGGGGGCTGAAGAAACAGTCCGGCAGTTAAGTGCACTCGGTGCATTTGCCGAGCTTGGGTCATCCAGCAGCTCCCAACTGCCCTCAACTTCAGTTCCAGAGATCTGATGCTCCCTCTGACTTTGGCAGGCACCCTCATTCAAGCTGCATACACTCACGCTCTCTTATATTCCAGGGCCATGCTGGAGAGAGCAGGGCTGGGTTTACTCATCCCTTCCTTCTTTGGTGTTGCTCATCAGCTAGACAGCGGGAGTGGTTCAGGACCAAAGTTAGCTGAACAGTTCTCAGATGTCCCACTCACCAGTACAAAGTAGTGAGGAACAGAGAGCAAAGTTAAGTTTATTCCAGACAGTTTAGTTTGACATGTTCCCAGGGCCAGGCTGATGCTCAGCACAGGTATACACCTGGCTCTTGGATGCTCTTTGTGAAACCCACTTAGAGGGCAGGGCAACTTACCTATTCCATGGAGAAGCACACTGTCCACTACCCTTAATAACTACTGCTTCCCAAGGTCTGTCCTATGTGCAGTCACACACTGGGCTCAGTTTCCTGAACCTTTCAGATGGCTCAAGTGAAAAGGGCGCTCCATTCCCTTTGCTGTCTCTAATTAGAATCTTTTTTTGGGGTGGTGGTGGTGGTGGTGAGGGGTCTGACAGGGTAGCCCGACAATATCTGTAGTTAAGTTAAAAGAAAAATTAAGCGGATCTGTTTTCTAAAACAGTAAGCTTAGGCGTGCCTTCTTAGCTGGCTCAGAACTAAAGCATCGTAATTATACAGTGGGAAACTGCAGCACCTGCCTGCTTGCAAACCCAGACCAGCTAGATTCAGGCTGTTTTCACCTTGTACACACATTTCTGTGCTAACTGTCGTAGTAAGCCTCTGTCTTCCCTTCCTAATTTGCTCATCCTCTGCCCTGTCGCCTCATCACCATGCACAGCTCTTTCCTCCGCAGGGTTCTAAAGCGCAGCCTCTGGCCTCTTCTGTTTCTGTGCAGCACAAACGTCTTCTGAGCATCCCTCCATCGTGCAGCTTTTCTCCACTGCAGGCCTGGAGTCACTTGTGCTCGTGACCGCCCTCAACAGTCTCTAAGTTCTGTTACTTCCTATTTGTAAAATTAAAATGGAACTCTAAGGGTACAATCTGGTTTTATCTACTGTCCCTTGACACTCAGAATGTTGTCTGGCAGGTGGAAATATTGAAAAACTAACTGTTGAATAAGTAAATTTTCTCCACATGACTACAAAACCTCAAACAACTAGAATAAATTTTGACAAAATGTATGAGCATACTTTGGAGACTGTGAACTGTGTTAAGAGCACATAACACAATGAACCTTCCCATGTTCTTCTTCCTTCCTTCCTTCTTCTTACTCTTTAACAATTCTGACTATAAATCATACTCATGAAATGTTAACCCAACTTTGTACTGTCCAATGTTCTCACAAGTTTTAGCATTTTTTAAAAATGCAAAAATTATTTATTTACTAATAAAAATGGAGGCTAACGATGTAGTGCCTAATATGCAGGAGAAGCCGTGGGTTCAATCCTCAGTACCATATAAACTGGGTGTGCTGGTACATAACTAATCCCTGCCTTCAAGAGGTGGAGGCAGGAAGGTGAGAAATTCAGGCTACATGGTAAATTGAAGGCCAACCTGAGCCACACACAACCACTGAAAAAGTATCATGTAGTTTTCAATGTGTACTTTTATGAACTAAACTGGGCTAACCTTACATATTTTCTTAGGAAGACAGAATCTAATTTCAGCAGCTTGTACCAGTACACTGATTTGCTATGTAGTTACTCATTCTTTGAACACCTCTGCAACCACGCTCTGCATACGAGTGAGGTGTCCTCTGTGCCTCTCACATCATGCAGAAATGCTCTCCAGGTTCATCGTAGACAACTGACAGTCTGCTATGGTTCATATGAAAACTCTCACCAATACATGCTGAGAATGAATTCATCAAGTGAGTCATCAAGTACTACTGTAGGTTGGACTACTGGAACCAATGCCCCTTGATTGTAGGACTTGACAGTGGGACTTGGAAGAAAGCCACTCCAGCTGATTCATGTATGCCTTGTTAAGGGATGCCTTTTCCTACCTTGGAACATTGCACTCTCTACCAACACAAAGGCCTTCATCATATGCAGGCCCCTGAATACCACACTCCAGTCCCCAGAACCATGTACATAATGAATAGTACAACACTGGATTGCAGGTAACCTACAATATATTAACTTCATCTGCTTTGGATATATATCAAAAGCCAGATTACTAGATTGTATTAATAGTTCTACTTTTACCCTTTTTGAAGAACATGTACACTGCTTTTTAATCACAGCTGTACTAACTTACAGTCACCACCAGTATAAAAGGGTTCCAACATGTCCAATACTACTACAAAGTCACTTAATAACTTCTGTTTATATAATTTTAAAATTGTTAAAGTCCGCTACAATAGTAAGAACCCCTCCATTCCCTTTACCCCAAATCTTCAACTGTTAACAATTATTTGCTCCAGCATCCACTCAACCCCTCCCACACACATTATTGATCTTCTCTGAGAACATGATGTAGACACAAGGCCCTACATGTGCTCCAGTGTGACCTAAAGTAAAGCAAAGATCTAATATAATCAAATTCTAAACTAAAAGTACCTGATTTAGGCTACCATCAATCCAAACACTTGGCCTGGTTCCTCTGACACATTCCCTCCATTCTGAGTACTGTCTAGTTTCTGGT
Source organism: Peromyscus maniculatus bairdii (assembly GCF_049852395.1). NCBI lineage: Eukaryota > Metazoa > Chordata > Mammalia > Rodentia > Cricetidae > Peromyscus > Peromyscus maniculatus. Next base: position 53,183,641 of record NC_134854.1, read on the forward strand.
ACAGCAAGATACTCTGTCCACTCCACACTCCCTTTTTCTTCCTAAGTACTTGGAAACCAAGAGAGTGGTTTGCTCAACTATGGACAGCACACAAACATATATAGCTGTCTGCCCATAGACAGAAAACTGTTTGTACTTTATGACTCCCTCTATTGCAACACAACTTGGAGCACTCTCTAGCCTTGTTTCTACCTTTCTAAATATGTTCATAGAAGACTGAATAACATTACCACCTTCAATACACTTGTACAACTCATTTAATAGTGTATTTGTTTATCTGACAAATTCAACCCAAATCCAAGACAGTCCCCCGTCTTACAAGATTTCTGTTATTCCATCATTGTTTGGTCCTGAAATGTACCTGCACAGGCTGGTGGTGTTGACACTAGGCCTCTAACTGTGGTGCTATTTTGAAGGCTGTGGAGCCTGGCTTGTAGAAGTCATACCTATTCCTAGTTCTGCTTCTAGGTTGCTGCCAATGTGGCTGAAATTTTGGTGGAACTGTGAACCAAAATAAAATCGGAACTGTCCAAACTTTTGGATACTTTGTCACAGCTCTGACTATTGGTCCATGCTTCTGGGTGGTTCCCAGTCCTTGTTATACTATGTCTCTATTTATAATACTGATACCTCCATGCCAGGAAGAAACAGGAATTTTCATTTTTTAAAAATTTATTTTTTTTCTCTCAGAGACACATTATAGAGACCTAGTAGTTTGAATATCAAATGTGGATAACTTAAGGTTTCTTGTAAGAAAAACAAATAAGAATATGAGTACTGGAGCTGGAGAGTTGGCTACATGGGTTAAGAGTGATTGCTGCCCTTCCAGAGGACCTGGGTTCCCTTCCCAGTACCCATGTTGGAGGACTCACAGTCACTTGTAACTCCAGCTCCAAGGGTTGGATGCTCTCTTTTGGTCTCTGTGGGCACCCAAAAACATACACATAAAGAAAACTAATTTTTTGAGTACTTCCTTAAGGGTAAGCAACTGTAATGAAAAGGAATTGTAAGACATATTCCTTGGCTATAACTCCAAGCTAAGTTGTAAATCCTTTCTATTTAATATTGAGATTTTATTTATACCTCGGAAATCAAGTATCTATTTACATATCTGTTGAACAGATAACAGAAAGGTCTAAGAGTACTTACTATCAGATATGGCCAAACTTGGCTCCTTGTCCTGTGTTAAATGCTTAGGATTTTTATCTGCTTTATTATCTATCTAAACCGTGAGCTGTTAAACTTGACCAAGCTCCTGATGTGCTTTAGATAACCTAGGCCTAGACAGTATGAAGGATAACTGAAGGTTCCTTAAGTCTACCTGTTCATCTCTTCAGACCTAAGAACTTAAAATGAACTCAAGCTGTATTGACACTGAAAAAAATCTAGCTATTCAACATAACAAGGAAAAAAAACATAACATAAAGGTTCCTTAAGTCTACCTTGTTCATCTCTTCAGACCTAAGAACTTAAAATGAACTCAAACTGTATTGACACTGAAAAAATCTAGCTATTCAACATAACAAGGAAAAAAAAAATAACATAAAATTTTACAAAAGTAGCAGAAAGTTTGGGTTTTTGGTGGGATGGGAGTGAATCCAAGGCCTTATACTTAACAGGCAAATACCTTACCATCGAGCCAGCCCTGGGTCTACAAATAGCTCCTTTTAACAATTATTATATTTGTATGTTAGTTACCTATGTGCTCGTATGCACATATACATCATGTGTATGGAGGTCAGAGGACAACTTGTATTGTATTGGTTCTTTCCTTCTACCTTTTGGATCCTGGGGACTAAACTCAGGACATCAGGCTTGGCAGTGAGAACCTTTAGTGCTGAGCCAAATCAGCTTTTTAACACAGAAATTCAATATGCTGTTACCCTTCTACTGAGGTTTAAACTGACTTTAAAATTAATGTCAGAAGTTCTGAAAATCCCTCCTACAAAGAGCATGGTCATCTCTAGCTCTGTCAGACGTCCACCAATCTTTCACTGAGCTCTCGTCCTGTCAAGCACTGACAGACACCAAGTTCTGTCCTTAAGGTCTTAGTATTTGAGTGGCTTTTTTAAAAAACTACTGGTTTTTCCCTCTTTAATGTATTGATTCATTAAAAATTCAGGGATAGGCCGGGTGGTGGTGCACATCTTCAACCCCAACACTTGGGAGGCAGAGACAGATGGATTTCTATGAGTTCAGGGCCAACCTGGCCTACAGAGTGAGTTCCAGTACAGGTTCCAAAGCTACACAGAGAAATGCTTTCTCAAAACAAACAAACAAACCCAAACCAACCAAACAAACAAAAAACCCCTTAGGGATCAGTTTTTTTAAAGAAGTCTAAGCCAGATGTGGTGATATGTGCTTCCGGAGCCCAAGCCAGGAGAACCAACCATGGTGGCAGTGATTAGTGGAGGTGGATGGAAAGATAAACACTATGATAAAGCATCAGAGGAGCACCATGTTCTGAGTACTGAGGGTTAGGAGTAGGGAGCCAGTAGTGGGGCTAGAAATAAGACATTCAAAGGGAAAGGGCTTGATTGTTGAGATGGGAGGAGGAAGAGGGCAGGAGACCCAATCACCTCTGTTATCCTTGCTCCTTCACACTTTCCTAACCGTTGGCAGTAAAGAAATACCCACTGCCATCACAAATGACTGCTTTCTTTTCATACAGTCTCAACTAACATAATTTTCCTGCCTTCTTTCTAAACACACAGATTTAAAAGTTTAACAGATGACAAGAGAAATTCTAAGAAAAGTAATGTGAAGTTTAAATATTTCAAAATATAGTATTTTATGATTGGACTTCTGAATGGGGCTTAGCCAGTTTCTGTCTCTTTCTCCAATTATGAAAAGATGAACTAACTAAATTAGAAGACATAAAATAAACAAGTAAGGCTAAATCATACTAAAATACTTCTGCATAGTCAAAAAAATAAGCAAAAAAGGTTCCCCTGATTAGGAGGGAAAGTCTGCAAAACACAGACAAGCAGGCAGGCAGGCAGGCAGACATGCATGCACCACAAAAGAATAGACATTTTCCCAAATGGGGTTGGAGAGATGACTCGGCAGTTGAGAAAATTTGCTGCTCTTTCAGAAGACTATTTAGTACCCATGTTGGGTGGCTCACATGGCCTATAACTCCAGCTCCAGGGGATCTGATGCCCCTGGCTTCCACAGTACCTGCACACATGTGCATATCCCTACATTCAAATGCAATTATATATACATAAAAAAGTCTTTAAAACCGTCCAATAGAGCTATAAACAGGTGCTGAACCCCACAAACCAACAAGTTAAATGCAAATCAAAACCACAAGGATTCACCATATTATCAACTATGGCTGTTCACTAAACCATGGTCGTAAGTGCTGGTGAGGGTTAGAGATTGGTGGGAATGTAAACTAGTATAGCCATTATGGAACATTATATGGTCAGTCAACTCAAACAATTAAACTAGTACTATATGACCTAGCAAGCTCTCTAACTAAATATATTCCCAAAGACCTGAAAAACATGGCAGAAAATTTTTGGCCTTCCATGTCTATTGTATTTGTCATGATGGTAAAGATAGAAAAACAACTTATATGTCCACTGATTGATAGACATATGTACAGATCTATATACCTCTGTGTCTACTGATGAATAGTGACAGACATATTTACAGATCTACATACCTTCATATTTCAATCTCATATACAATGGAATGGTATTTAGCAAAAACAAAAAAACAATAACGACCAAACTCCTGCCATTTGAAACAAGAATAAAATAGTAGGCTATGCTTAGTAATATCACTGTAATTGAAACTAGCATAAGATAGAATTGCTTTGTTATCTCATATCAAATCTCAACACAACAAAAAAGTCAAATATGTAGAACAGAGAACCAGCAGTAGAAAAAGGCCGATAATGCTGAAGGTCAAAGACAGATTTTCAAAAAAATTAATTACAAGTGTTTATATAGATTATTTTTTGCTAAAACAGTAAAAACAACTAAATCACTGTTAATCATGAAAAAAATGTAAAACAAATCAATTCATAATCAGGAATAATTTAGAAATGCATATAAATTAGTATTATAATAGCATTCAGCCACACTTTGAGAGACCTGCCTTTAAATGATTTATAAATATTTTTATAATTTAAAGTATTTAATTATTAATTTAAATAAGTAGAACTTCTATAACACATATGTACTATCTCTGTCACTTGATTGAGGCCACAAAGAATAAAGGACAAAAGATGTGGAGTCTTACTACTTAAGACTGTAAGTATCTGTTGACTTTCTAAGCCAGTCTTGCTATTCAAACCAAAGTTGAGACCAACAATATAAGCAGCCCTAGAAGCTTGATGGCAAGCAAAGGACCTTGGCCCTGCCAAACTCACCAAAGTGCATGCTGCAGGGTCAGTGGCAATACTTTCAGTAAGTTCACCAAATCCCAAATCACCCTGGTGAGATGCTGTTCAATACCAGCAGCGCATGCTGCAGTGTGACAGATTATCAGAGTCAATGGAAGGAAGGCTTGCTTACACTCTTCACAGGATAGTGTTAGGCATGCTATGTACCTCTCCTCATTTGTCCACTGAAATGACTGGGTACATCTAGTAATGGTGTGAATATTCAACATGGAAAATGCTTAGAATTAGACTGTGGCATGCTGTAGGTGACAGGAAATGTTTACTATTGGTGTTCACTAGTACACTGGGTTTATTTGCCACAAAGGGTGAAAGAAACAAATAGGAATGGAAACAGGAGATTCAAATTGAGGTCACATCAAATATATTTCAGGAAAAAATTTTTTACAAAATCAAGTGTTTTGGTCAATTGGTAAAAAGCAATTAAGGGTAAAAGAGACTATCAACGTGTTGCTGGGGTTTTTTAGGGGGAAGGGTTTATCTGTGTGTTTGTTTGTAGACAAAGTTTCACTATACAGCCCTGGTAGGTCTGGAACTCTCACTAAGTAGACCAGGGGAGCCTACCTCAATCTCTCCTAGAGCTGGGATTAAGACAGGGACCCACCCTTCTTCTTTCTCTCTCTCTCTCTCTCTCTCTCTCTCTCTCTCTCTCTCTCTCTCTCTCTCTCCCTCCCTCCCTCCCTCCCTCCCTCCCTCCCTTCCTTCCTTCCTCCTCTGCACCCCTCCTCCCTTCAAAACAGGGTTTGTGTAGCCCTGGCTGACCTGGAACTAGCACTGTAAACCAGGCTGGCCTCGAACTCATAGAGATCTGTCTGCCTTTGGGATTAAAGGAGTGTGCCGTCACCACTTGGTGCTCGCTCTCGTGTGCTCGCGTTCTTCCCCCCTTCTCGGACCCTGCATATTCCATCTTACCAGCCGCTTGCTGTAAAGCAATGCTGTACTGCTGCCACTGGAAACAGCCCATTTAGAAAAATGCATGACGTGCTCTAACTGCTTGGAAAGTCCAGCCACTTCCTGCTGTTGTTGCATAAGTTTCATTCTATGGTCCTTTGCAAGACTCTGCAAAGAAAATAATTTCAGAATTAGTCTCTATACCTCCCATTCATTTTAATGGTTATTTTCGGATAATCAACTCAGAATAAGAACCTCTCTATAGTCAGCTGACAGTAATCAAAAATGATCATAAGCACTTTGCTGCATAATACAAAGGGTCACTCTGAATATAATAAAAGTACAGCCTTCGTGTTCTCTCCATCTTTTGCCTACAGGTCTGGTTTTATATTGGTCTCTGTGTAGGAATCTTGCTAAATTAAACAAAAAACAGACATGGATAATGTTGGAAATGTTAAATTCAAAACACACAAATAAAATGGACATATCATCCAACTATCTACTCAACTTACTAGTTCATCATATGATTTAACCAATTCAGAGTCTACTTTTTTAGAGATTCTAGCTCCAATTGTAACTAGTTTGTACCCAGAACCATGCCAGCTGGTAACTGAAACTTATATTTGGTATTTAAAAAAAAAAATCAATTATTTGTCTTGAAAGTTAATAGAGGAGCTAGTAGATAAGTACTGCTAATGCATTCTCAGAGATACTACATAAAAACAGAGTAATTGGGGGGAGGGGGGCCTGGAGAGATGGCTTAGAGGTTAAGAGCACTGGCTGTTCTTCCGGAGTTCCTGAGTTCAATTCCCAGCAACTACATGGTGGCTCACAACCATCTGTAATTTGATCCTGGTGCCCTCTTCTGGTGTGTAGGCAGAACACTGTATACATGATAAATAAATAAATCATAAAAAACCAAAAAACAGAATAATGGGTTCAATGCCAACATGCCCACCACCACCACCAAAAAAAAAAAAAAAAAAAAAAAATTGGGTCAGAATATAGACTTTCTCCACAGAAAATATATACTTAAACAGACAGCAATCAGAAATGGAAGGCATTGTACTGGGGTTGGGGTTATTAAAAATAAAAAACAAACACACAAACCTCATCCATAACCTAGGAGAGGAGGAGATAACAGGGCTTTCTATTAGCTTAGCGTAATTAGAAAAATGGAACTGAACTTTCATACCTGCCCTAGTCAGTTCTGTTTGGACAATGTACACAGCTGCACGGCTGAGCTACCAGGGGCATTGCTAACAGCCAATGGCTTTGTCACATCTCCCTTCAGTCTGACTCAGACCGAAGACAATTTACCTAGCAGCTGCATTCGACCTCTGCAGAGTGCAGTGTGTCTTTGGACTGGAGAAGAACTCTTGGAAGACTTTTGAGAGGACTAGAAATTGAGAATAAGAAGCTCTGGTATCTTGGTTTCATGAGGTAGCAAATAAAATTGGCTCCATTTATCTGCTCTGAATTCTGAACCCGAAGAATGGGCATGAGGACTTGAAGTATATTCAACAGGCACTATAAAATTTTCAAGTTGAAGTTTATCAAAACTGACACTGACGACCAAGTACATTTTTATAGATTCTAGGGTCTCATCCTTAACTTTTTTAACACTCTTCAAGTGGACAAAGCCCAGGCACTACTCTAGAGTATGGTGAAAGTGATGTGTGTCAAAAACTGAAAACATCAAACTCTGCTTAAATGTGCTCGTTTTTAAAACAACAACTGCAGAACCTTGAAAACACGGTTACCATAAGCGGCACTGATTCCTTCTATCCAAAGCACTTCCTAACTATTTCCATAATAACAGAATTATGAACAGCCATGTTTTCCGAGCAGGGACAGGACTTTCTGATAGAGGTCTTAACAACTGGTCAACTATGAATTAAAGATGAACTAGATTGTTTTCCTAGTTGTCTGTATTTCCAGTCTTTGCATACTAGCACTCTCTAGACAAGGAAAGAAAAATGATCAAGATAGTCCATTTTAAAACTGTTCTACCTGTGATTATAAGCTATCCTCTCTTGAGCATATACTCCCTAAATGTTGCTTTCAAAACCAAAACTATAAAATACAGCTGGGTATGGTGGTAATGGCCTAGAACTCAGAATCCAGGAGGCTGTGGCAGGAGGATTTTGAGTTCAAGGTTAGTCTGGGCTACACAGGGAAAAAAATGCAGGAAAAAAAAAAATGAAGATTATACAATATTGAGGGTAAGAGAAACATTATCCCTATCTGTTTTATTTTTGTTGCTGCTTTGCGTCAAGAGTCTCAGTATGGAGGCCTGGCTAGCCTGGAACTCACAGAAATCCCAACCTGCCTCTGCCTTCTGGAAGCTGGAATTACAGGCATAAACTACTACACCTGCTTTACCTAATTTCTCAGAAGATTAATTAAATGCCAAGCACTACTAACAACGGGTTGTAGTAAATATGTCACTCGGTGTTTTATCATTGTGCAGGCATCATAGAGTGTACCTACATCAACAAAGACAGATGGCCATGAGGCGACATACTATATAATCTTAAGAGATCACTATTACAGCTTGCTATTGATAGGAACATCATTATACGTTGCAAGACTGTATTTGAAAACTAAATATCTCACACAGCTCATCTTTCTAGAAAATTCTGCTCAACTCTATTATCCCCTTGGTGATACAATGGCTGTCACTTCAGCAAATGTCTAAGATGACTGACTGATCAACATTTACAGAGATCCCTAGTACGGCTTTCTGCTCCGTGCTGTAGAGTAAACTGGGGGATGAAGACATCCTGGGGTATGATAGGGCTATAAGCAGGTGGCCACAATGCAGCATCTGGCGAAGGCAAGCATGTTGAGAGGTAGTCCCGAGGCACTGCCCCGACTCACCTCAAGCTGGTGCAGCAGGGCTTTCCCTTTCTTGTTTATCTCCACCATCAACGTAAAGATGGCAACTTTAATATCCTGTTCCACCTGCTTTTGGTTTTGATTTACTTCAATTATTCTGAAAATGAAATGAAATGGACAGAATATCTAAAATTAATGGCAGATTTTTCAAGTATTCAAACTGGCTATTTTAATATCTAAATTAGGCCAGAATGTTTTTAGTCTTTCAAAGTTTTATCTTCAAGTCCTATTTAATTTTGTAGATGAGAAGTTGTAAGAAACAGTAATTCAGTTAAACAAAACTTGGAGAGTGAGTACATTTTAAAGAACATGTTTTTAAAAGAAATATGTCACACAGCAAAAGCAATATGCTGACCTAAGAGGGACAGAACCAGGGAGTAGACTACTGCTAGAATTTATAGTCAAGATGAAACACAACTGTGACTGGGAACAAGTTTTGCTCTGTAAGTGTGATACTCTGATCTCAGGTGTCTGAATTGAAGACAACAATCAGTTTACTGTTCTAAGTGGCCCGGAGGGTAAAGTGCCTGCTGCATGAGCATGAGCACCAGAGTTCAGATCCCCAGCACCGACATCAATGCAGGGCAGGTGTGGAACCCACCTGTCATTCTAGCCTAGGCAAGTGGAGACAGGGTCCCCAGAGTGACTGGCTAGCAATACAAGACAAATCGCCAGCTCTGGATTTAACTGAGACTCTGTCTCAGGGAATAAAGTACAAGAGCAACGGAGGATGATTCCTGAAATTAACCTCCGGCCTCAACACGTGCATACATGTGCACCAGCAAACATCAGGTGCCCGTACACAGGCAAACACACACACACACATATATATACACACACCCCCAATACACATGAAAATGGGGGAAAGCTCTTGAAATAGACAGCCAAGTAGCTGAAAAGGAGAAAAAACATTAACAAACTTAAAATATGATTCGAATGAGCTTACTTAGGAAATGTTGGGGGCACAAAGGTTCTTGTACCCAGAGATCACAATGGACACCAGGAATGTTAATCACGCAGGGGTGTTTCCTCAAAGGAGGAAATATCTGTTTTCTGCCCAGAAGGCTGGGAGTGAACATTGTTAACTACCTGGTGACTTTTTGCTATCTGTAGAGGCAGACTTTACCCAAATCCCCCAGAACGTTATCCTAGACTCTCCCTCCCTAGGTCTTTATCTTTAGCTCCCAGTTAGCAGAAGTCATCCTTAGAGGAAATGTCACATGTATTTTATGGCCTGCTGACCTCTTTGCTATCAGTCAAAGACCACACTAGATCCTAGGCCTTGTAGCTATAGAACCCACCTTCAAGGCCATATGGAGTTTGCAAAGGAGTTTCTATGTAGTCACAGCTTAAGCTTTAATGTGCACCTGAAACTGGAATGATTGTTGCTTGGAAACTTTTTCCAAAATTCTCTATAAACTGTCTGGCATCAGACTCTAGAAATTGGATGTAGTCTGCTTCCCTGCCTGCCATGATACCTGCAGGGGCCCCTTAAGAAAAATATTAAATTACATAGAAAAAAACGAAGCTGAGGGGCTCTGCCTTAGTGTTAGTCAATGATGTTAAGATAGATAGCTTACTAACTGGTTTCTCTTAGACACTACAGGAAAATAAGGAAAACAGAATAAATAATACTTCTGACTCAATTAGAATGTAAGCTTGCTGACGTTGTGCTTTTATAAAAAAAACAAAAGTTCATTAGGGCTGCTTGCTCTTTAAAGTCCCGTCATTTTAGAAGAGGCAAACTTGTCCAACTGCCTTGTTTAAGAAGCTGGAGCTGTGTTTCTTTGCCTCAGTGAACTCACTCAACTGCACAGAAGATGAGAAAGTCACTAGTCAGGGCCAGGCTCCTCTAAGCACTTGCTAGGGGCCCAGCCGCAGGCTAATAATAGTCCCGTCGTCGTCATCGTCCCCCCCCCCCCCTTTTGAGTGCCTAGTTGAATCCTTTGCTGGCTTGAACTACTGTATGTTTTATGAAACAACTACTTTTTAGAAATTCTTAGAGACAAACTGACAGGAAGAAGGAGTAGCGCCATACACCACCACACTGGAACAGCTTACTGGAGACATTTGGTGCCTATGCACCCAGTGCCACACAATTACACAAAGCTTTGTTTTTCCTGCCTGCTCCTCCCACAGCCACTCTAAAATTTAAGATCACAGTTGCAGAGACTGTACTCTGCTGTAAATTCTGAAAATAAATGCTTGAAATCAATATTGTTTCGGAATTAAGGAAATCAGGTAGGTGTTCAAAGCAACCGAAACTCACTCAAATCTTCAGTGGTTCAATGGGATGAATAAAGAAAACACTGCCATATTTTAAAACAAATTAATAGCAAAGTTAATATAATTTTCATGTTTCTGCATTCAGGTGTGTGTGTGTATATGTGTGTGTGTGTGTGTGTGTGTGTGTGTGTGTGTGTGTGTGTGTGTGTGTGTATAGAGAGAGAGACATTTCAGTGACAATGCCTCATATACAAGAGACTTTGAGTTCAATCCCCAGAAAGGAGAAGAAAACAACAACAAAGGGAAACAAGAGGTCAATTAGCACCAACCTAAAGATTCTTTACTAGCACAACTCATAATAAAGTCTACACAGCAGTGCTATTATTCTGTTTAAAGAAAGTGGACCATATCTGTAAGCTGACAACTTCTGAGATTTAAGAAAGAGTATCAGAAACTTAAGATAAGCATTGGCTACATAGCAAGTTCAAGGCCAACCCAAGCTACATGTGATACTGCCTCAAAAACAAACACACACCCAAAAAAAAACGAAAACGCACATAGTAAAGGAATCCCAGGCAGCTGGAGCATGGCAAACATGGCTATGGCAAGGCCTTGCCCTTCCTCCATTCTCTCTGCCTTGCTAAAAACCTTTGGATTGCATTCCTAAACTAGTACTGAGGCCTATTCCCTTACTTGGCCACTTCTTCCCTCTGAGGCTGACTACCAAGGTCCAGCTATCAAAGTATTGAAGTCCAGCAATCAAAAGCCCCCTTTGGCTCACCTAATTAACATGCCCAGTTAAAATGAAACACCTCATCCTAACACAGGAGACCCTTTCATCTGTATAAACTGCCACTCGTCTATGTGCCACATCTGTCTCCTCTCTATCAAGACAGTCCTTTGTCCTTCCAGGGCAGATATTCCTTCCCCCTCTCCCTTTCCTCTATCTCTTGTCTCTGTCTCTTTTATTTCCAGCCGTCTATCCCTCTGGGGCAAATAAATCTCCTTTGTACTGAGAACTTGATTTCAGGGTTTCTTGTGCTGATTCCATTCCTTTCAATGTAGATCTGTGAATTCAAGGCCAGCCTGGTCTACATAGTGGGTTCCAGGAAGCCAGGACTCTACAGGTCCCTGTCTTAAAACAAAACAACAAAAATATCACATGAAACATTGTTTCAAAAATAAAATGAAACAAAAACCCAAACACTCCATCCCTACCTGTTTCATAAAACAGTTGTTAAAAATAACAGATTATGATGATTGGTTTTAAGCAAGATGAACCACAAAGGCTGACAAAATATTGAAATGCATAGAACAGTCTCTCTTATTCAAGATCTTTCTACTCAGGACTTCACCTGTAGACAGTAGCAAGTTACTTTTGTGCATAAAACAACGGAAGAGGACATGACATTGCTTGGTTATGCTAAGGTCCAATGTGAATGTCAGCAAGTGCCCTAAATGGGATGTGAGACTGGGGTACAGCTGATTTCATTCATGGAGCAGAAAAGGCTTAATAAGTAGTATCTAGAAAAACAGACAAAAAAAATAAAGTGTTGTGTAATAGTTTTCTGAAGCATCCTACAGGGAAGCTCCTTAAACTGGAAGGTAAACAATTCAAAATAGCTTCAGGAAGTCCCTGAAACCAGCCAACTTCACTAAGTTTCTCCCTGCCAGAGTAAGGAATAAAAGCTGAGAGCTTCCTTCAGAGTGGAGCTGAGTTGCAAAGAAGCCTCTTGAGACCAGACCAGCTGCCTAGAAGAGGTTTACCTGGCAAGGGCACTCCCCAAGCTGCTGAACTGCCTGTGGGCTGTGCAGTGTGCTCCAGGGTCTCAGCTTTGTGAGCTGCCACCCATACTAATGTGGGCTTTGGTGATGCAGCTGCCTTTGAGACAGTTTTGTTCCCCATATTCCTATAAGTAATCCCAGTAAAATTCATTGGTTTGCCAAATTGGACTTTTATGGTTCTTTTTCCTCCAGCTCCTGCCCTCCAAATTCATATTATTGTAATATATATATATATATATATATATATATATATATATATGCGTGTATATGATATATATCATATATGTGTACAAATTGTGTGTGTGTGTGTACTATCTGGGGTGAGCAGACATGTGTGTTGTCTCCCCCCCCAGGAAATACTTGGCCACAACAAAAATTTAATAACACCCAGTCTCAGTGTGCTTAAAACTCCTACCTTGTGTGACTAAAGGATCAGGACCCAGGGAAGCATCTCGAATATTAGCAAACATAAAAATAGCAATTAAGTACATATTCAAGTATTAAACGTTACGTTATTGGCAAAGCTGACTTTTTCTCAATCTTGAAAAAAATTAAAATTAGAAAACACCAGATGATTATAAAGACATACCAGACAAATAAGCTATATTTAGTATACATTTTCATTTTATTAGTGAAGAAACTGCTTTCTAACCAAAATTTCTGAAAAAGCCTTACCAACCATGAACTATTTGTAATCCAAAAGCTTACTAATACTTTACAGTGAGTAAAGGAAAAAAAAAATCTTGAAATATATACATTTACCTTACAGAAATGATTTATTTATAGTTTCATAAATATAAGCTTACCTGTTTTGGATCTGATTTCCTGTATACTTTATATATTTTGTTTTTTCCATCAGTTTGGTGATTAGTGTATCTATGATCACTTTTTGATTCTGAAAAGCTTCTTCTATAAATTGATATCTGAAGAAATAATAAACAAATAACTTCATACATATATCTATACAAAAAAATCCAAGAGTTAGAACTTCTAGAGGCAGCTCACAACTACCTGTAACTACAATCCCAGAGGACCATGCTCTCTGTGAGCACCTGAATCTACATGCACATACATACAAAGACCCACACATGAATAAATGAATCTAAAGAAAGAGATAATTAAAAAAGTAAACCTTTGAAAATACCGAATATGGGCTGGCAAGATGGCCCCAGTGGGTAAAGGTGCTTACTGCCAGGTCTGAGTTTGATTCCTGCGACCCCTATGACAGGAGAGTTCCCATAAGCTATCCCCTGACCTCCACATACATAATGTGGTATGCATGCATGCACGTGCACATGCACAAAGTTTAAGAAGGCAGGTTTTCCCATCTGCTCAAATTATTACTCAAGAAAGGAGTCTTTAGATATTCTTTATTCAAGAGTGTAGTAAACAGCCAACATTCATAGTTTTAACGGTTTATACAGCTCATCTGACAGATGTAACAAAAAGCACTCGAAGATTTATAAGTAAATTTGTTAAGAGGTTAACTATCTTGTTACTTCATAATCATGAAAGCTTGCTGAGAATAAACACTTTCACCAGATGGGGTGGTGCAATTAATCCCAGCACTTCGGAGGCAGAGGCAGAGGCAGAGGCAGAGGCAGAGGCAGGCAGGCAGGCCTCTGTAAGTTGCAGGACAGCCAAGACTGCTTCCACAGAGAAACCATGTCTTAAAAAACCAAAAACCAAAACCCAACCAACCAACCAAACAACCAAACAACCAACCACCACTTTCAAGATAATTTCTAAATAGTAAGTAGCTTTGTTTTACAAGCTACAAAATTGTTCTTTTGGGATAAATGGGGGAAGGCATTTGATATTGTACCTCTTGATAAAGTCTTGAGTGACCTACAACATGACACAGCATTTAGCGTTGTTATTAACCTGGAAGTCAAGATGGCTGACTGTGGCAAATTATCGAAGAGAAGCAAATGAGGAGACAGGCAAAGTATACATCACAGAAAGAACTTTAGGGCTAGCAAGATGGTGTAGAAGGAGGAAGTATTTTCCCTAAGCCAGAAACCCCAAGTTCCACACTGAGTCCTACACGGTGGAGGAAAGAGCTGACACCTGCAAGCTGTCCTCTAACCTTCACAGGCATGAACAATGAACTAGTTCAAGTGCTGGGCCCTCGGAGGCTGCAGCAAGAGGTTCTCTGTTAAGTCTGAAGTCATTCTGATCTATAGTCACTGCTATACAGTGAGACCCTTTCTCAAATAAAGAAAGCTAACATTTTTAAACTATAAAAAGAATAACTGCAAACCTAGAATTCTGCCCAAGGAACACATTCTTAATGTAAATGAAGGTGAAGAACTGGACGTGGTGGTGCACTCCTTTAAATCCAGCACTAGGGAGGCAGGCAGGAGGATCTCTGTGAGTTCCAGGATAGCCAGAACTATATAATAAAGACCCTGTTCCCCCCAAAACAAAACAAAAAAGGTGAAAAATATTTCAGACAATCTGGGGCTCTATCTCTGGTATAGCCTCAGTAAAGTACCCTTAAGTAAATGAAATACTGAAGGAGATCCATGAAGGAATAAGAATAATTAAAATCACAGACAGCAGCAAAGTTAAATGAATATTGACTTAGGCAATAGGAGGAATGGTATGTGTATAATATATGCCATATATGATAAAGTAGGGGACCTATTAGGAGACAAAGGTTGTATTCGAATAGGTTTTGTGTCCAGTCCAGGAAGAAGGTAAATACAAATTAGCACCAGATAAGACAGTAACACTGAAAGTAGTCGGGGCCAGTGAGATGCAGAGAAATGCACTTGCTGCACACACCTCACAACCACAGGCTGATCCACAGAACCCAAGTGAAAGGAGGAACTGACTCCCAGACACTGTCACACATGGGAGCCTGCACTCAGACACACACAAACACAGACACACACAGACATACATACACAATAAACTTAATTTTTAAAAAGCCACCCATGGTAGCACACAACTAAGGAAGATCTCTGAAGTTTGAGAATAGCCTGGTTTACATAGTTCCAGACCAGACAGGGCTACATAGTGAGATTCCACATAAATAACAACAACAAAAAAAAAAAAAAACACCAAAGAAACAAAACAAAAAAGGTCCCACCAAAGCAGTCTCATTTTGTGACACTAGCCAACTAATACCTTGTTATTTTATAAACAGCATGGTAAGCCAGTAACTGTCAATATAGACTGACTTTGGCCTATAGGACATTTGGCAATATTTTAGGGATATTTTAAAATTATTTTTTAGCTTTCATTCATGGAGCAGAGGCATACAGGGGTACAACTAATGTGAGAGCCAAAGTTACATTTTAAGTTTTAATTACTATGCCTAAGAGATCCATGAAACAAAAATGTCTCTGATCTGCAAGCCTCTTGCCCAAGGACAGACAGTTCCTGAAATGCTGGAGGCTGTTGTTGATGGGAGCTAACAAGCCACGTGTTTTCACTCCCCTAAACAAGTTTGTTTGACCCAATTGCACTGGATGTGCTTGATCACATGTGGGCAGGAGGTTCACAGGCAGGAAATATATTAGGCTGTATGCTTGCCCCATTGGATGCAGGCTGGAGGTACAACAGGATGTACACCTGCCCCTGACTGGACCTGATGGGAAATACGTAAGTCACTGTAAACTGTGATTAGGGGCCATTTCCCAGGAATCTGGGTATGGACCTGGCCAGTATTTAATTAAAGCTTATTTCAAATTTGGCTTTGAATGGTGGTAGTGATCTTATTCTCGATTGGTGGAATTAATACTAACACCTAAGTGATGGAGATCAGGATGCTGCTAACCACCATACAATGCATAATATTCAATGTATTGTCTGGACCAAAATATAAAGAAAACTGAAACTGAAACCCCTGGATAGGCCAGCTTGCCACTGGCCAAGCAACACACACACAAATTGCCATTCCTCTGGAGCAGCAGTGGTCCACAGGAACATAAAAGGTGTGCTGCCAGTCTGAATGACAAGAGATGCTGGTACCTATGCTCTTTGTGTTCTAGCAGCTGGCAGTCCCGACATGTCAGCTTGTCACATGTTTCACAGTAAAGTTTCAACTGCTCCTTCTTATGGAATGGACAGAACACTGGTCGCTGACTGGTCACACCAACTGCCTCTGCAAAAACAACAGACAGCAAAAAGTAAATTAATGTAATTGAATAGAAAATCATTAGATGGTCCATTTCTGCTCAGTTCCACGAACATACAAGAGCTACATTTCTTTCATCGATGCAGTTAACCACCATTACAGATTTCCAAATATTAAATATTTTTAAGGATGGTGGCTAAAGGCATCTGCCTCCAACCCTGATGAACTAAGTTCAATCCCTAGACCCACATGGTGGAAGGAGAGAATCAATTCTCACAAGATGTCTCCCACAAGGTGCCTACACACATACTCACATGGAGTAAATTGCAAATAAACCAAAAATCTTCACAAAACACTTTTCTTAAGGAAAACGGATAAGACTTTTACTTTAAGGAGTAGTTTAAATGGTTAGATATGTAATGAAAAAAATGTGGTTTATAGAATTAGAAAGTCTTAAGATAGTTCCTATATGTATAAACTAAGAGTTTTCTATCCTAAATATGAGACAGGAGAATCAAAATGTGCGGACTTGAACTGGAAAGGTGGCTCAGCAGTTAAGAATACTTGCTGTTTCTTCCATCCCAGCAACCACATGGTAGCTCACAACCCTCTGTAACAACTACAGGTCCAGAGTATGATGACCTCTTAATGGTCTCCACATGCACCAGGCACTAAGGTGGTGATGCACAGACATACATGCAGGCAAAACACCCATACACATAATAAAATAATGTTCTTACAAAGTTGTAGACTGGCCTGGGACAGTTCTATAAATTGGCTCTCATGAACAGGGCCATACTTGAATATGTATCTCTGATTTCTGTTGTATACTGACATATTTCTTCTTCATAAGATAGCTATATTTTTAGTGTGTGAATCCCCCCCCCCCCCCCCGGCACACACACACACAAACCAAATACTGGGAATTAAAACTAGAGCTTTATATAAGCTAAGCAAATATTTTATCACTAAGCTACACCCACTAGCTATATTTAGTTTTGTGAGGAGACTGCACGAATTTATATTCCCATCAACACTATAAGGCTTTTCTCCCTGCATCCTTGTTACATCTTTTATTATTATTATTATAGCCATTCTATTCTGACTGCGATGAGATAAGATATAAATGTAGTTTCATTTGCATGTTCCTTATGGTGTAGGCAACTGAACATTTTTTTTTATATAGTTACTATCCATATTTACTTTTATTGACTGGATTATTTGAGGGGTGTGTTTTATGTTCACTTTTTTTAGTTCATAAACTGTAAACTTTTTATGTGCTCATGTGTGTTCGGGTGCACACATGTGTAGTGTATGTGTACACATATGAACACGTGTGTATAGAGACAAGAGATGGACCTCAGGTGTCATTCTTCAGGAGCTGGAGCTTCTCATTAGGCCCTAGAGCTATCTAATAAGCTAGGCTGCCTGGCCAACAGGTCTCAGGAATCAGCATGTGTCTGTGCCCTCATCCCCAGATGCTTCATCACTCAGATTACAAGCAGGAGTCATCATCATGCTGGCCTTTTTTTTTTTTTTTTTTTTTTTTTTTAATTTTTTCAAGACAGGGTTTCTCTGTGTAGCCCTGGCTATGCTGGAACTTACTTTGTAGACCAGGCTGGACTCAAACTCACAGAGATTCACCTGCCTCTGCCTCCCAAGTGCTGGGCTTTTTTAATGTGGATATTAGTGCCTGAACTCAGGCCCTTGTCCTTGTATAGCCAGTACTTTACTAAGCCATCTCCCCAGCTCCTGTGTATATTCTAGGTCTTAATCCTTTGTCAGATTAGTAGCTGTAGGCTTTTTACTTCTGTGTTTACTTTGCTGAACAGGAACCTTTCAGTTTCATGAAATTTCACTTGTCAATTCTTGTTATTATTTCTGGGTCTAATTTGTCCCTTTCAGAGGCTGGAAAGATGACTCAGCAGTCAAGAGTACTTGCTGTTCCTCCAGAGGACCCGGTACCCACGTCAGGTGCCTCAAAGATGCCTGTGGCTTTAGTTCCAGTTCAGATATTCTCTTGTGATCGCTGCAAGGGTGTGGTGCATACAAGCATGCACCCACACATTCACAATAAACAATCTTTCTTTTTTTTTAATTTAGGATGAGGCCTATTTATTATTTATGATCCTAGGAATTGAACTCAAGGCCTTGTGCATGCTAGGCAAGCACTCTACCACTGAGCTACATTCCCAGCTCTGTTAACAAATTTTTAAACAGTCCTTTCTCAAAAAGTACATGCATAAACAAATCTTTAAACAGTCCATTAAAAAAAAGCCCCCCTCCCATAGGCAAACTTTATTGAATTTAAATATTGGAGACATCTAAAATATTTATATAATTTTAAATTCTTAGATACAGCCCTGTTGGCAGAGTGTCTGGCCAGCACAAATGAATCCCCATGTTCAATCCCTGTCACCTCATAAGCAGGGCATGCTGGCTCAGGCCTGTAATCCCAGCACCTGAGATGGGAAGGCAGGAAGATCAGAAGCTCCAGATGATCCTTCTTGGTTCATAATAATCATACCGTACAGCAATTCACATTTAATAATACATCATACTTACTCACAGAACTACCCAAGTAGAAAGCAAGTAAAAACAAAATTCCAAAACTCTGCAAGTACAGAATATTTTAATATTAAGTGAAACAGTGAAAAACTGTAATTCAAACACTTACCCTAAAACTCATGTTAAGTATATAGCTCACTTGTCCTTGTAATAAAAAAAAAAACTTTTTTGGGGGGACAGGTTTTTCTCTATTATGTAGCTCTGGGGGTCCTGGAACTTGCTATGTAGATCAGATTGCCTCTGCCTCCTAAGTGCTGAGATTAAAGGTGTGCATCACCACACCCATCTCTAGTAATAGAATTTAAAACAAAATTAAGGTAATTGAAAAGAAACATAAGATTGGTGGACTAAAGGGCATTAAGTAATTGGGTATATATACCCAAAGAGCTATTTCTATAAATACAATAAAAATAAAACCAAACCTACCATGTAAGTTAAAAAAAATGGTAAAAATATAGAAAACTCACAATGAAAAAAGAAAATAACCATAGAAAAATTTGGTATTGTTATGATTCCAATGTGAAATGTTCCCTACCTCTATTCTGCTCCCCAAAGCTCCTATTTTAAAGTCCTCAGCTGTTGAGCGAATCACTGAGATGACAGGATTATGAAAGACTGTAACTAGACACCTGGACTGATCCACTCTGCTTCTTCCTCCCAAGTGCTGGGATAACAGGCACATACTACCAAACCTTCCTCATGCTGAGGACCTTCAACTTACTTTATAAGACAAGCCAGAGATCTTTGCTTCATTTTAACTACTCATTCATAACCACATCGTAAAATTTTTGTTGCTCAAATTCATTCTATTTCTTTAATTATCAATTCAACAATCCTACTTTCTAACCTTCTTAGTTTACTATCCTGGCTATATTACTAATCCCTAATCAGTTATAGCCAATGGCCACCCTATAAATCAACTCCTTTATCCAGTTAAAACCCAGAACACGTCAACATACCACTATATGAATCTCTTATGCTGTTGCATTTCCATAAGATCTGTCCAGCTAACTCAACCCTATACTTGTCCAATTTTCTATACCAACATCCAGACTGCCAAGACCCAATGCAGGAAGTTTCATGGTCCACACTTCAAGCAACTCTTCAGTTAGAGTGATTTGGCCTCCAACCTAAATCCTTAAATCTGAGGTTGGTACTCTTGGTAAGTATTCTAACAGAATTTAGTGGGCCCAACTATGGCTATTCATTTACTTACATTATATACTCCTATAGTACATGAGGCATCTGTCATTTTCATTTCTAGTACTTAGCAAAATTTAGAACATAAAGGAGGCACACACACTGGTTGACTCAAAAACAAACAGTAGGAAAACAGATCTTAAGCAAAAGAACAATAATACGTATGAGCTCTTAAAAAATTATGCTAAGTGGGGCTGGAGAAGAGAGCTGGTTCATTGGTTGTGATGACCAGCCTGACTCCATCTTAAGGATGGAAGCCATTTTGTTCTAGGTCAAAACAAGTTGATTTCTGTGGGCTGACTTGCTTTCACCTGTCTCTGGATCTGACATGCTCCCCATGCTATGGAGTCTGACGCTCACCTTAAAAGGAACCTGATTAGATGTTCTGCCAAATAATTCTGAAATGTTTAGCAAAGTTCCCACATAACCACAATTCCTCCGAACATTCTCCAACCCTTGAAAACCCCCTTGGCCTTGCAGGTTTTGGGCTACATAAGCCTACCCTTCTTCTGTGTCTGAGGCTACTTTCTCAAACTCCACTTTAGGGAGACAGTCCTGTCTGCCAGAAAATAAAGCTCACATTATTTGACTAAAGAATTTGGTGTATTGGTCTTCACTCTCAGTGAGATTAACAAGAGCAAAATTCTTGTTTGTTTGTTTTCTGGTTTGATCACACCAGATTGAGTTTACAGAAGCAGAAGAGCTGGGAATATAAATTAAGGTAAGATTCAATATATAATTCATACTTAACAGCAACTCTAAGTACAATTTCAATTAGAATGTTGACTTCTTTGTATTAAAAAGCTATTTTAAAGTGCATGTAATATTTATAGCTGTATCAAAATAAGTCAGTAGAGGAATTGTAAAAATCAGTCCTGAGAGAGAAAAGGAGAAGAGCAGAAAACAAATTCATTACCTGGAGATACTTCTTCTTTCTGCCGGACTGTGTGGTCTTTGGTGAACTTCACCCGCTGGTGAGCTCTAATACACGTTTTGCAGAGCCATTCAACACATTCTACACAAAACCCATTGGCTTCTGCATTGTCTTCACAGCTTGTACATACCTAATAAGAAAAGGATCTGGTCACATCAATTGTTGACAAATATTAAAAAGAATAAAATACCAACCAAATAGACTATCAGTTCTTATATTATTCTAAGTTTAAATTGAAAGTATGTATTAAACTATATGCATATAAAATGAAGATACTATGCGTAAGAATTGTCTTTTAGACGAGGTCTCACTATGTATCCCTGGCTAGCCTGAGACTCACTATTTAGACCAGGCTGGCCTTCAGCTCATAACACCTGACCGTCTCTTGCCTCCTGAGGTATAGGATTAAAGGTATGCAACACCAGACTGGACAAAGATTATTTAAATACATTTTCTCCTTAGCCTTTAGACTGATATACTAGGCACCCATATGATCACTTACAACCATCTGTAACTCCAGTTTCAGGAGATCTGACATCCTCTTGTGGCTTCTGTGGGCACCGGGAATACACATGGTGCACATATATACATACATACAAACACCCATACACGCAAAATAAATATAAATAAAACAAAAATAAATCTTAAAGATTAAGAATTGGAGAGATGGCTCAGCAGTTAAGACCAGTTGTAGACAACACTTGGTTGTTCCTGGCACCCAAATGGCAGCTCACAACCATCTGTAACCCAGTTACAGTGACTCCAATGCTCTCTTCTGGCCTCTGAGGGCACCAGGCATGCTTGCTGTACACATGCATACATACATGCGGGCAAAACACTCTTACAAATAAAGTAAAAATAGGTATTTTTTCAAAGTAATTTTAAGTACATTTTTCTTCATAGTTCAATATACTAGTCATTTCAAGCACAAGGCTAGGTACTGAGTATACAACAATAAGGAAATGTAAACATAGTCTCTGTCCTTATGACACAATCCTCTTAGAGGAACAAGTTCAAATTCAAGTTAACCCATTAATTAGCTTAATAGTTGGGCTGTATGGTTTTTGTCAACTTGATACAAGCCTAGACACATCTGGGAAGAGTCATTTATTTTATTTATTTTTATGTCTATGGATATTTTGCCTGCAACTGTATCTGTGTAGTACAAGCATGCAATGCCTGGAGAGTCCAGAAAAGGATATTTGATCCTTTGGAACTGGAGTTACAAATGGTAGTGAACCACTATGTGGATTCTGGAAATTGAACCCAAGTCTTTGGAAGAACAATCAGTGCTCCTAATCACTAAGCCATGTCTCCATCCTGGGAAGAAGAAATATTGAGAAAATGCCTCCATGAGATTGAGCTATAGAAGGGCTGGAAAGATGGTTCAGTGGTTGGGAGTGTTGGCTGCTGTTCCAGAGAACCTGCATTCAGTTCATGGCACCCACATGACAATTTAGGGCTGTTTGTAGTTCTGGGGGGGATCCAGTGCCCTCTTCTGGCCTGAGTGGGTACTACATGCATATGGTACATGGACATGCATGCAGGCAAGGTGCCTATACACATAAAATGAAACATGAAAAGAAAAGAAAAAGGACCGGCCTGCAGACAATTCTGTAGAGTGTTGTATTGACTAAGGATTAATGTAGGGAAGGGACCACCTCATGCGGGCAGTGAGATCTCTGAGTGGGTGGTTCTTGGTTATACGAGCAAGCTGAGCAGCCATGGCATGGGGAGCAAGCTAAGAAGTAGCACTCCTCCATGGCCTCGGCTTCAGTCCCTGCCTCTAGGTTCCAACCTTGAATTTTCTGCTACTGCTTCCTTGACAATGAACTGTGTTGCAGAATTTCAAGTGGAAATAAACCCTTTTCTCACCAAGTTACTTTGGGTCATGGTGTTTTATCAAAACAATAGAAGCCATAACTGCAACAATGGTGTTGAGCAGGATACAGAACTCATTGTTAAATTGAGGGCAGTGATACATATTTTACTGAGTTCTTCTTAAGATTAAGTGGGAAAGACACATAATGCTCAAGCTGTTAAGAAGTGCTAATAAAAGGAAATGTACAAAAAGTTGTCAGCGCTTATGATGGAGACACAGGATTTACCCAGTTAAAGCTTCTTCCTAAAAAAAGACTTCATCAACACCACGCTATGAAAGCTACTAAATGAAAAGCTTTCTAGTCGGAGAACAGCACAAACAAAAATGCAAGAAGAACATGGCAGGCTTAAAGAACTGAAAGAAAGAAAGCAGGATTTTAGTATAGGAATCAGTGGGGGATTGGCAAGAGAAGGAGCTGGTGGTAAGGCAGGCAGGGGTCAGATCAAGGAAGGCCACATGACAATCAATGGTGGTCTTTGTCTGAAGAAAGATTAAATAAGAAAGACATGGATAGACCTACATTTTTAAAATTCCTATTACTGCAATGCAAAAGAACAGAATAGATAAGTGCAAAACATTCCCACGTAAGGTAATTTGAATGAGGGTTAATATAAGTGAAGATGAGAACAGAATGGAAGATTTAGGAAGTGAAATAAGTTTGGAGAGTGCACTGGGTATGGGACGTGAACAAGAGAGAGTATCTAGTGTATGTATTTAGCTGGTATGATGGTGTAGATAGTGGCAACACTAAGTATCTTTGTAGCTGGAAACAAAAATGCACATAATTCAGAAGCTGCCTATAGTGGATGGTTGTTTGAGCCATGCCCTGAAGCACCACCCCTAGTAAGGTAGTAGGTAGTTGCTATACCTGCCTATGACCATGAGATACATGCCCCTGGGACATGGCCATTGGGGACCCTTAAGCCCTAGGATGTATGAACCTGGCTCTCTCTTCACTTTGCTACCTTGTGGTTTGAGGTGCTGGTACAGACCAGGGCAGAGCTCGCCAGAGAACTACGATGGACCATGTCTCACCTTTCCAGGATCCTGCGAGAAATTCTCTTATTCTGTCTTGTGAGTTACCCCCCCACCCAAATAAATTCCTTTGACCATTAAATAGACTCTGTGGGTTAATCCCCATAGTGGCCAAATGCCAAATATCTGTTATTTGCAAGAACCCAAAATCTGCCTTTTCTTAGGGCTTATCATCTTCACCTTTTTTCACACTGTTGATAAATGCTACCCAATGTTACTAATTACTTGCACAATCTGTCAATCCTCCTTGCTTTCTCAATGCCACTCTGGATCCACTTCTCTTCCTCTGATTCTGTAGGGTTTTTGCTAGATCTAGGGATATCCCCTTGAGTTCAATTATTGTGTCTATAAGGATACCACTTAAATTTCTAATCTTCCACTGTAGGCTACAAAAAGGAATGAGGAATGTCTAATATGCACCACTCCAGATCTCTGGTAAGTGAAAGAAAATATAAAATGCAAAATAGGAGCAAGATGTGGTAATACCTGTAATCCTGGGAGGAAAGCAAGAGGACTGTGAGTTCAAGGCACCCTGGGCTGCATGGAAAAGAGTCTATTACAAACAAAACAAAACAACAAAACAAAACACTCAGCAAGGTAGAAAGTAAGTGCCACTGACAGGCCTAGAAAAAAACGATCAACTCATAGTCTCCAAAATCAGTTTCTATACTTTTATCCTTAGAGCAGGCCAATGAGCCCAGGGTCTCCTGCATCTACACACTACACCTAAGGTAAACCCAGGCCAATTCCATTAGGTAAAGCTGGTTTCACAAGGAGATAGTTTATCCCCTAAAGCAAACCCAATGTGGCCTTTGGGGAGCAATATGGATACTGTTAAAACAACAGAATTTTAATTAGTATCAAATAAGTTCTTTATAAATAAAGTAAACCCTAAATCCCTGTAGTTATACCTCAGGAATAAGAAAGTTGAAAATGAAAGGGTGGGGGGAGCACAGAAACTAGTCACACATAAAAAAAAAATCCCAACAGACAAAATTAATAATTTTTTCCTAACCAGAACTAGAATTAGACTTAGTTCTTTTCTGGATCTTCTGTTACAAATAAAAGAAACCACCTAGGAGACACTAATGAATTAAAACTCACATGTCCATGCAAGGGAATTCACCTTAACAGGGCCATTCCATGACAGAAGACCATAGATTCTCCCTATGGATAACGTATCTACATTTAAGCTGAAAGGAGTGAAAAAGAAGATGCTGCTGCACATCAAAATTCAGCACCTTGGACAATGCTACTGACCAATGCTTTCAAGCAACACCACAAACACAAGACTTTCTTTCTTAAACATCTAAACCTCTAGGTATAGAGATAGCTCAGCATGTAGAGAGCTGTTTCCTGTCCGACACTGCAAGCCTGATGACCTAAGATAGATTCCCAGACTACACATAAAAACGGAAGGAGGAAACAACTTCATTAAGTTGTCCTCTAATTTTATTATAACCATCAAGTGCGCACAGACATGTGCACCATATGCATACATGGCACTGCACACATGTAGTATGCTTACTGCAATGCAGGCAAAACACCAATACACAGAAAAAGAAAAAAAAGACTAAAGTAACAATTTCAACACCCAATAACTCAGTACAAAGAAATTAAATAACGCTAAATAGAAGCTAACAGTTTCTCTGTAGCATATAGAAATATGATAATAAAAATCACAGGGTTCTATACTGGCACTATTCACTATTGTTCATACACTTAAAAAGATATAGTTTTTGTCTATTAATGTTCTAAAGTTTGGCTTTTTCTATAGACTCCTCTAGCATTTAAGCTGCTTCATCATAGGTAGTGAAGGCTTGAATTTACACTTACCTGATTAGACTTTTCTACTGTACTACTGGGAACCTCAGTGGTGTCCTTCACAAAAAAGTTGTCTATGATGTGTCTTTCAGCACATTCTTGACTGCACACGGGGCATCGAATGACTCCAACTGGGAAAGACAAAATTGAATTTGAAGTTTAATATACTGAGACCACTGCATCTCATTTAAACTGTAACCAGAGGGGGTTTTTATTCCTAACATTTTAAAGTTCATATTTGCTTTCTAAATTCATAAGGGATTTGTGTGTATATATATATATACTATATATATTAAATATGCTAAATGTTGCTTGCAAAAGCCCTTTTAATTTTAACTGGCATGCCCAATGGCTTTTGTTTTTTACTGATCAGCAACTTCTCTATCACTGTTGTGCAAACCTAAGTAGTTTGTGTTCTTTGTGTATTTGATGGGTCATCCCTGCACCCCAATGTCACATATGTTTTCTATAGAACAAGAAACTATGGATCTCTCCAGACTTACAGAATCAGAATTTCTGGAAGAATTACAATCATCTCTGTTTAAAGCTTCCACATTATTTTGTGTTTTCCTTGAACAGATGCAAACTGTTTCTATGGGGGAAAGTCCTCTCTCATAGATAAATATAATACATACAATGCATTGATCTAATATAGACTTAAGGAAACTCCAAGATTTTCCGATACTCATGGGTGAATGTCCCCTACAGGCTTAGCTGGCAGCACTATTTTTGGGTGTTTGGGAAATTAAAGGGAATAGGTTAGTGGATACATGTCTTGATGACATTTGGACCCAAGTCCCTCTACTACTTTCTTTCCACATGAGGGGAACAGTCTCCTCTAAATGCTCCCTATGTCACCACAGGTCCAGAGTCACCAGAGCAAAGACCGAAACATCTGAAACCATGAGCCTAAATAAATGCTCTTTCCCCCGTAAACATCTGGTATTGTCATAGCAACAAGAAAAGTGACTCATATCTTTGTACAGTGAAATGCATAAAAACAAACACAAAGGAATCCAAAGGCCAATTTTATCTATGTATATTCAGACAACAAACAAAAAAGTCCTAGGGCTGCAGAGATGGTTCAGCAGTTAAAGAACTGAGTGCTCTTCCAGAGGACCTAGGTTCAATTCCCAGCACACACATGGCAGCTCACAACCATCTGTAACCCCAGTTCCAGGGGATCCAATGACCTTAACTGAGATCAGTGGGAACTGCACATAAGTGGTGTACACACATACGTGCAGGCAAAACACTCATACACATAAGTTAAAAAATTTAAAAAATCTCTTAAAAATCCATCTGAAATTTCACACATATGAGAATCTAAGTCTGACCCTCAACAGATGCAAATTAAAAATTTAAACACACGTGTACATTTTTACCATTTAAACTGATTATGCTCTTCCACACAAGCCATAGGTTATTCTAACAAAACTCTAATACTAGGCATGAGAACCCAGTTTTTGAGTTGTCATTAAGGGGAATATAAGACACTCCCCAAATAATACATGTTATTGCTGTTGCCCTTGGTTGCAGTATAGAGCTTGAAGGTCAGTCCCTATTGCTGAAGACTCCATGTACTTCACACAAACTGAGTTTGGCATAATATCAATTATAATTACTATCAGTCTAGTAATTCATATTTTATCCTTAATAGCCCTAGTGGTTTTCTTGTGCCAAATATGAAAAGTAGATTGATAAGATACAAGCCTCAGAAAGACTTACAAATGAAAATAAGAAAAATACTCAGACACAGAGGAATTTAGAAGGAACCTACCATGCCACCACATAATAAAACTGAAAGGGGAGGCCCAAGTTTGTTAGAACACCAACCTTTGTTTATCCAGTTACTATACAAGAAAGACGAGCAGATGGTAGGCACCCACAAGGTTATGAAGAAGTTAAAAGGAATCCTATAGAAATATTAGACTTAAGGAAATTTAAGGAAGCAGTTGTTTCATATAGTATGCATTTACCCTCTGTGAAGCAGATATTAAATTCATGGGCAACTCAGAATAGAATTATCCCCCAAGACTGGGAAGATTTGACAACAATGATACTGGAAGGGGGTCCTCAGTTACACTGGTAAACACTGTGCAAAGAGGAAGCCAGAGCCATAGAACAAAGAAATGGTGCCAGAGGTATCAATACTTCCCAAGATGAGTTTCTAGTGAAGGTCAATATGCTGAGTTACAAAGACAGATTGAATTTGATGACCACACCTTAGTGCTATGTTGTTTAGCAACTTTAAATGCTTAGGACAATGTTAGGAATGAGGAAAGAGGTCTGAGTAATTTACTAAAATTATACAAGGCCCAAAAGAATCTTCACTAATTTTTTACAAATGATCTCAACTGTAAATAGAATAGTATCAGATTCAGAAACCAGACAAATATTAATCAAATCTTTGGGTTTTGAAAATGCTAATTTAGAATGCAAAAGGGTGTTAGGCCTTTAAAGGCAAGATCAGCACCCATAGAAGTATGGGTCCAAAATACAGTTGATACTGGACCCCATACTTTTAATGATGATACCTGGGTAATAAGCAGTGCTTTCTAAAAATATCAAGAAAAATCAAAATGTGGTAGACCAGGTCATATGAAAAGGGAGTATAGGCAAGGTGCTCCTAGAAACAGTGTTTATTCTAGACATAATTCAAGCAGAAGGCCCCAGCCTTCTGGAGTATATAAAAAGTGTGGCAGAGGCCCGCACTGGACTAATAAATGCAGATCAATGAGACAAGCAAAGTAACCCTTTGCCATGGGGAAATGACCTGAAGGGCCTCCTGTAAGCCCCAATATCAAATTTGGTTCAATCATTCCCTGTCAGCATCAGAGAAACTTATCCACAGAGCAATTAAAAGACTTATGCCTGTTGTTAAAAACAACACTGCTCTGGATGTAATCAAGGACAGAACAGCTTCTAAATAAGAAGTTCAGGAGAGACCAGAAAACAAGTATTTTGGCAAAGTGCTCTAAATGATCAGAGATCAAAGCTAAAAATACAAATAAGCCGGGCAGTGGTGGCGCACACCTTTAATCCCAGCACTCGGGAGGCAGAGGCAGGCGGATCTCTGTGAGTTCGAGGCCAGTCTGGTCTCCATAGCGAGTTCCAGGAAAGGCGCAAAGCTACACAGAGAAACCCTGTCTCGAAAAACCAAAAAAAAAAAAAAAGCCGGGCGTGGTGGCGCACGCCTTTAATCCCAGCACTCGGGAGGCAGAGACAGGTGGATCTCTGTGAGTTCGAGGACAGCCTGGGCTACCAAGTGAGCTCCAGGAAAGGCGCAAAGCTACACAGGGAAACCCTGTCTCAAAAAACCAAAAAAAAAAAAAAAAAAAAAAAAAGATTTATTAAGCCGGGCGTGGTGGCGCACGCCTTTAATCCCAGCACTCGGGAGGCAGAGCCAGGCGGATCTCTGTGAGTTCGAGGCCAGCCTGGGCTACCAAGTGAGCTCCAGGAAAGGCGCAAAGCTACACAGAGAAACCCTGTCTCGAAAAAACCAAAAAAAAAAAAAAAAAAAAAAAAAAACAAAAAAAAAACAAATAAATGGCACTGAAACTGAAGGTTTAGTAGACATGGGAGCAGATAAGTAACAAAACTTTCACCAATATCTCCAACTCCAGATTGATCTCTTCAGGAGCTAAATATTTAGCTTCTAGGGATTGGAACTTTATCTCAGGTAAAAGAAAGTGTAAGATGGGTCAAGTGTATAGGACCAGAAGGACAAATAAGAAAATTAAAGCCATACGTAGCTAATACAGCCATGAATTTATGGAGGATATGATTTGCTTGCACAATGGAAAACATTAACATTCCTCCAATCTCAGAAACAAACCATAAAAGAATGCTTCTGAAAAAAAAATATTAAAAGGGAGGCTGGAGGTTAAGAGCACTGGCTGTTCTTCCAGAGGTCCCGAGTTCAATTCCCAGCACCCACATGGTAGTGAGATCTGATGCCTTCTTCTGGCTTGCAGACATACATGCAGGCAGATCACTGTATACACAATGAATAAATAAATATTTAAAAAAAAACACTAAAAGGAATTATCAAGACTGTTCAGGATGTACATAAACAGGGCACAACAGCTACTGATCTTTCAAAGGTACCAACAGACCTACCTTTAAAATGGTTAACTGACAAGCCTGTAGGTAAAACAATGGCCTTTGACATCAGAAAAATGACAGGCACTAGAACAGCTGGTTCAGGAGCAGCTAAATGCTCAACAAAATGAAGAACTGACTAGTCCCTGGAATTTTCCTATATTTGTCATTTAAAAAGAAATCTAGAGGGGCTGGAGAGATGGCTCAGAGGTAAAGAGCACTGACTGCTCTTCCAGAGGTCCTGAGTTCAATTCCCAGCACCCACATGGTGGCTCACAACCATCTGTAATGAGATCTGGCACCCTCTCCTGGGTATACATAATAAATAAATAAATCTTAAAAAAAAAATCTAGAAAAATGGAGAATGTTAACAGATTTAAGAGCCATGGATAAGGTGATTCAGCCATGGGCTCTTTACATCCTGGAATTCCCTTCCCTTCTTTATTACCTAAATATAGTGATTGATTTAAAAGATTGCTTTTTTACTATACCTTTACAAGAAAAGGATAAAAATTTATCTTCACAGTGCCTACTTATAATAATGTACAACCTGTTAAAGGGTATCAGTAGAAAGTTCCTCCACAAAGAATGTTCAACAGTCTTAATATTTAGTACAAGAGCCGTTAGAAATAATTTGTAGAACAGTTTCCTCAGCCTAAAATTTATCATTATATAGACAGTATCTTACTGGCTGATTCAGATACGATACCTTAGGGAAAAAAGGTTTAATGAAGTGAAGAGAATTTTGCCTTGATGGAGATTACAAATTGCTCCTGAAAAAACACAAAGAGGAGGTTCCATCAATTATTTAGGACATAAAATAGGTTTACAGAAAATTTGAATATAGAAGGGACAAATCAGGAGAGATTTAATGATTTTCAAAAATTTTGGGGTGATAATAACTGGCTACAGCCCACAACTAGCTTAACTACTCAAGAGCTAAATAATTTATTTCAAACCTTACAAGGTGAGAGGGCTAAAATAGTCCAAGAAAACTATCAGCTGAGGCTGAGAAAGAATTGGAGCTGATAGAAAAGAAACTATAGGATGCACATGTGGATTACTTGGATCCAAGGCTTGATCATATTTCAGTTACTTTGCCTTCTATTCAATCTCCAACAGGAATTCTTATGCGGAGAGAAGATAGTATCTTAGAATAGATATCTTTAGCACACAGAGTAAAAAAAGAAAAAAATTAAAGACCTGTGTAGAAAAGGTTTCTAAATTGATTCTGAAAGAAAAAAATGAGACTTCATCAATTAGCAGGAACAGACCCAGCAGAAATTGTGGTACCTTTTACTAATGCTGAAATTGCCTTATTATGGGCAGAAAATGAACATTGGCAAAGAGCTTGCAGTAATTTTTTTGGCAGAAATTAACAACAAATATCCCCAAAGCAAGAGACTTCAGTTTAAAAAAAGAACTAATTGGATTCTCAAGTGTTTTATTAACTTTGCATTTTTTAAATGCTAATGAGAAAGGAACAACAGCTGCAGAGAGATACTAAACAGCAGAAAAAAACTGAATTAAACCAGCTTGTATATTTTAAAGGTGTGTTAACCTCAGAATGGAAACTGGGATATGTGTTAGGTTGGAGAAGAGGTTTTGCCTTTGTTTCCACAGGAGAAGAAAAGCTGTGGATATCATTAAGATTGATAAAGATTAGATTCAAACAGGAGAGACCTCCTGAATAACGAGAGATGATAGTTCATCAGACAGCTTGGTCATTCAATCCAGACTAACTTCTAAAGACAAACAAATGCCTTTCATCTGATCAAGTATGGAAAAAATAAAAATATAATAATATTTTTTAATGATAATTTAACAAAGGCACACTTGCCTTACTGGTGTGAAATGGTTCTTAAACCACATGTCTTAATTCCATGTTAGAATGTTAGACTGTAGACTGCCACATGGTCCACACCATCTTGGAATCAGCTTTGGAGTTTTCTTTTTAAATAAAAATAATATTTTTGTTGTTTGGTATTAAAAATATTTTAAATAAATTCAAAGTATTAGTACAGTTCAAACTTGTTTTCTAAAACTCTAAGAGGTGGAGTGATTTGGAGCTAAGACTAAATATTTGAGCAGTGAGGTGGTAGTCCATGCCTCTAATTCCAGTAGAGACAGATGGAACTCTATAAATTAGTTGTTTTCTAAATTATAGAGTTATAGTGAACAAGGCAATGGCGGCGGCAGTGGTGGTGGACGCCTTTAATCCCACTACCCATGGAGAAAACTCAGATATAGCTCCTAATTGGTATGTTTTCATGCTATAGAAATCACATACCATATTTACACATTGTTATAAAAACTCTCTACAGGGTTAGTAGAAAGGCAGCTAATTTCCAGTGGGGACAGGAACAAAGAGCAGCTTTTGTGACTGCCAATAAGCCTGCAACCCTAATATTGAACCAGATAATACCCTAATTATGGATATCATATTTATTGGTGAACTGGCAACTGGGGACTCTTCATAAAGCAAAAAAGAGTCCACCAATATTTGCCAATGTCCTTTGTGATATAAGATATAAAGGGAGATTATAGAATCTACTTTTAAAAAGGAACTACTTGTTTTAAATAAGATAAATAATGAAAATTTTTTGGTCTGAGTTTATCAGATGTTACTGGACTGGACATTGTTACTATATATAATGGAGTTTTTAATCTGAATCTGTCAAATGTTAATGGACTAGACATCATTAATGTAATTTTTGGCTGTATATATTGTACATACATATTGGATAGTTTTTCTTGTATTAGTTATAAGCTTTCTTTAATTAGACAAAAAGAGAGGAAATGTGGTATCGTGTTCCCCAAAATATTGTGTACCTTAATAAACTTATTTTTAAACACATTTAAACCTTGAACTTATATATAAAGAGAAGGAGAATATAGGTATATTTATCCATATAAACTAAGGTATATTTAGCTTCAAAATTTCAAAAGAATTTTTTAGGTTGAAATATAATACTTTTTCTGTTGCCAAAAAATATTTTGCCCTAGGAAAGATATAACCTGCCAAAAAAGAAACCCCCAACCCCAGAGTTAGAGTTGGGATGTTTTGCTTTTTATCTTTCCAGGAGAATAAAAGCATCCAACTAAGGAATCCACAGACCACTGAACAGGTGAAAACATTTGAAGAAAAAGAACAGATCATCAAGAGAAAATGTCCCAAGAAAAAAAGAGTAAATTGGCCAATTGGTATTGCCTACTACCTCCAGCTGAGTGGCCTGAAATCCTGGCTCCAGACTAGTGACCCAAAGATCAGTTCTGGATTACAAACTTCTCAGGACATTAAAACTACTGTGTTCATATGAGACTGACGAACATATTACAGAACTTTAAACTCAAAAATACTTAATCCTAAGACTGCCAAATACAACCAAGCTGGACACGGTGGAAACCTTGGGAGAAATAGCTTCATTATGGTAAATAGTTTTACTGTGTTAGAGTTAAAAACCTTTCCTTTTTATTTGGATGAAAAGGTGGGAGGAACGTTACAGTATATTTGATCACACTGTGAACCCCGAGATTTACTGGAAAAACCTGTTTCTAGTTGTGATGTGGCTCAACACATTTAATCCAAAAGCTTTCTGCTTGAATATTGTAAACAGGATTAAATAAAGTCAACCATAAGTCAAGAGGTTGTAAGCCAGTTGACAGGAAGTGAACATAGGAAAAAACCATAGAGAGTGAGAGGGAGTCAGGAGGACTGATAGAGACATGCACAGGAAGCAGGAGGGAGGGACATTCAGTTTGAGAATCTTGTCTGAGATGGTGGAAGAGGAGGAGGAGGAAGCTTCTGGGATGTTGGCTGAGGAGGAAGATCAGCTGGGTATTTCTCTGCCTCTCTTGCACTAACAGGCTTTCACCCCCAGCATCTGGTTCCCGAGTCTTTACTGATAAAATTGAACGATTGAGATTTTGTTTAAAAAAACAACTATTATCCATTCAGGAAAGAGGACACAATTAAATCCCTACTCTTTCTGATCCCAAAAATAATTATCTGAGTAGATTAAAAACTTTAAAATTGGCCAGGCATAATGGTACAAGCACTTTATCCCAGAGACAGAGGTAGATGGGTCTCTGTGAGACCACCTAGTCTCTCATCTTAAAGTGAGGCCTCATCTTAAAAATGAAGAAAAAAAAAAAAGAAATAAAACACTTTAGAATTTGGCTGGTGAGATGGCTAAGTGGATAGAGATGTTTGTCACCAAGGGACCAGCACAGTAGAAGGAAAGAACTGCCTTCTCCAAGTTATCCTCTGACTTCCACATGTGCAATGTGGAACAGGCACCTCCATAACCACAGATCAAAGTATAATAAAAAATACCTGCTGTAGCTGGATAGACAACGGCTGCCCCAAGTACAACAAAAAGACAGTGGGGAGACTGCATGATAAGGCACAGTAGGAAGTCACAGTCATTAGGAGAGTGCCCTTGTAGGGAGTCTTATTTATTTGCTTGCTTGCTTGTTTGTTTATTTTCCCGGACAGGGTTTCTCTGTGTAGTTTTGGTCCCTGTCCTGGAACTTGCTCTGTAGCCCAGGCTGGCCTCGAACTCAGTTCCACCTGGCTCTGCCTCCCAAATGCTAGGACTAAAGCAGTGTGTCACCACTGCCCGGCTTGTAGAATGTTTTATGACCCTGACTTCTTCCTCTTGATTCTCACTTGCTGATGAGGTAGATGAGTGACTTTTATTCTGCTACATATTTCCACCACGAGGTTCTGTATTACCATAGGTGCAAGGCAATGGGGATAATCTGCCATGGATTGAAATCTATAAAACTGTGAGCCAAATCTATGTGGCTACATCCCCTATTCTCCTCCCTCAGCCTCCCGAGTGCCACCATACCTAACAAGTATTTTCTCTTTGTAAATTGACTATCTTAGGGGTGTGTGTGTGTATTTTTAAAAGGGAAACCTAACCATATATATTCTCATAGGAACAAAGAATTACTTGTGAACTCAGAGTAAGAAAAAACTTCTTAAGCAACAAACAAAAAAGCAAGATCAAAAGGAAAAATGTTTTCAGAAATACAGGTAATTTCCAGATATAGTGGTGTTAGCCTTTAAATTCCAGCAGTTGGCAAGCAGATCTGTGAGTTCAAGGCCAGCCTGATTTACATAGTAAGCTCCAGACCAGCAAGTACTGCACAGTGAGACCCCGTCTCCCAAAAATAGAAAAGAAATATAAGTAATTAAAAAATTCTGCTGAATCTAAGAAGCCCTTAATTAAACATATGGTTAATATGTAATATTCGCCCAAACTTACATAGTTAAAGGTTGCTAGGAGGAGCTCTTGAGGCCCTACTACTGACCCCACCCCAGATTGCTAGACAGTTAATGGTTGCTTCAAATGTGTGTGGCAGGGCTCCCCCTCTCCCTTAGCTTATTAGCAGTTAACAATGGTGGAGAAAGAGACATTTTCTTCATGTGTAGCCCATGCTCCTGTTAAGTAACCACAATTAAACTCACTGGTTTATCATGTACACTTGAGTAAAACTGTTTCTCTGTTTTCATCATGCTCTACTTGAGGTGAGATGTTTTATAGTTTTTTTTTTCATTCTGATTTTTGAGACAGGGTCTTGATATGTTGATACTTGATTTGTAGCTATGTAGCAGAAGTTCCTCCAGTCCCACCTGGCCCCGAGGTCCTGTAGCCCTTTATAAAATAATCATTCAGAGGCTTATATTAATTACCGACTGTATGGCCAATGGCAGGCTTCTTGCTAGCTAGCTCCTTCATCTTAAATTAACCCATTTCTATTTATCTACGTATCGCCATGTGTTCCGTGGCTTTACCTGCGTCCCATTACATGTTGCTCCTTGGAGGGCAGTTCAGTTCTCCTCCCACTCTTTGTCCTCTCAGTATCTCTCCTGGATTTTCTTGCCTTGCTCCATCCTGCCCTGCCATAGGCCAATGCGGCTTTATTTACTAACCAATGGAAACAGCATATATTCACAGCATACAGAAAGACATCCCACAGCATAGCTAGGCTGGCTTCAAAAGAGATGCCTCCCAGAATGATGGGATTAAAGGCAAGTGCCACCATGTCAGGTCTAAAGCCACCCTCCCCTCAGGTTCTCTCCAGGCTGACCTTGAAGTCGCTAAGCAGCTGAGAATGAACTTGAGCTTCTGACCTTCCTGCCTTCACCTCCCACTTGTCTTGAGATAACAGACATGTTCCGCCATGCCCAATTTTCCTAATTCTTTTCAAGAAGAGTGATCATTTTGCACTGACAGTGGTTACATAAATCTATACACATATGAGGAAATGGAACCCAACTACATACACTACCATACTAATGTCAAGTCTCTGACTTTGATATTGCATGATGGTTATGGAGACATAACCACTATGTAAAATATAATACTGTGATGTCCTGTGAGTCTACATGAAAGTCTTAAAAAACAAAACAAAACAAAACCTGTTCTTGGAATGTGTTTTTGTGCTCCACCCAGGTGTAGCGGATAGGAGTGAGTTTACATAGTCGAAACCTTGCTGAGAGAAGGGTGGGAGGGGGAAGGTGGGAGAAGAGGAGAAAGAGAGAGGAAGAGAGACTAGAATCTGAACTCTCTTTGTAAAATGGAAACATGGCACTTTAAACGGCCCAAAAGAGACTACAAAGACATACAACTGCCGGGGTGGTGGTGCATGCCTTTAATCCCAGCACTCTGGAGGCAGAGGCAGGTGGATCTTTGTGAGTTCGAGGCCAGCCTGGTCTACAGAGCGAGATCCAGGAAAGGCGCAAAGCTCCACAGAGAAACCCTGTCTCAAAAAAAGAGTAATCCAAATGGGCCATACATACATACATACATACATACATACATATTACATAATTCCTACAACTAAGGCTCAGGGAATGCTTAAGAAGAGGAGGCAGAAAGATTCTAAGAGTCAGAGGACCAGGTCATCTGCTGGCAGCTTGTCACAAAGAAAAACAAAGAGTAATCCAAATAGGCCTATCAATCACAGGAGAACAAGCCTCAAGAAGGCTGATACATATGAAAAAAAATTTTTTTTAAGATGGAAAGAGGTCAGAAAGATGGTTCAGTGAGTAAAGGCACTTGCTACCAAGCCGAGTGACCTGAGTTTGATCCCCTGGATCCTCATGGTGGAAGGAAAGAACCCACAAGTTATCCCCTGACCTCTATATGCATGTGTTGGCTTGCACACACAAAAATCTGTGTAATCTTGTAAATGAGGCAATGTGCTTTGATCTCAGAAGCCTTTCCCTAGAAGCAACTGTTTCTAGATCTTTACTTACAGATGAACTGACTAAGGTAATGCCATCTTGTCCTAACTTCACTGTGTTGGCCTAGACACTTCTCACCTTTCCACCCCCTACCCCAATAGCCACATCCCCCTTGGCAATGCTTTGGGACCATCAGTGACCCTGACCATGCATGGTCCAGATGCATTAACCAAAATAATTAATGTTTATGCAAGCTAAAACAAACTGAAACTAACTAGAGGAAGTGCAAATCAAAATTGTGTTGTGTCTGGAAAATACTGCTTAGCTCTGCAAAAAGACAGATGTTACAAGGTTATTCCAAACCCTCTAAGAATACTGATGTCATTGTGGTTTTTGTCTTAAAAAATGGTACACCCCTGAACTTAGGGGCACCAAGAAACATTTTAGAGATGCCAGCCTACTCTTGGTCTGGCTATTATTAAAAGACTCTTACTGACTTAATTAACATGGTTGTTAACAACTATCTCACGTATCATTTCGCCAAACCTGTGTGAGTTAAGGAAAAGCATTTTTCTTTTCCCACTCTCTATCTTCCCGTTTCCCATACTGACCCAAATCCGAAGCCACTGATCTGACGCCTGGCATTCTCACACCGCCATCAGCACTACCCTTCCCTCACGCAGTTTCTTCTAGTCTCCCATTCCTGTCCTTCCTACCTCAAAAAGCAGCACTTCGCCCTCTTATTCATCTACCTCCTCCCAGCACCTGCTGGCTTGCCTGCTT
This sequence comes from Peromyscus maniculatus bairdii, assembly GCF_049852395.1. Taxonomy (NCBI): domain Eukaryota; kingdom Metazoa; phylum Chordata; class Mammalia; order Rodentia; family Cricetidae; genus Peromyscus; species Peromyscus maniculatus. The sequence goes on from NC_134854.1 coordinate 53,221,476, forward strand.
TGAGTCCCCTTCTTCTGAGAAGGTTATTTTTTTAATCGATTTGAGACTAAGAAGCAGCCAAAGGAGACCCTAATTCCCATGAACACAGCAGTTCCCTTGGAAGAGCTGCCTACATCTGCAGTGAAAAGACCATGCTAGGGAGCTGAGAGCACAGTGCAGTTGCAGAGCACTTAATTTATCTTGAATGAGGCTTTAAGTTCAATTCCCAGCACCACTCTCTCCTCTTGCCACACCCTCTCCCTGCCTCCCCCACCCCCACCCCCTGCCAAGTTGCTGGGACCATAGTTCAACATGTAGAAAAAAGACCCTGGATTCCATCTCAACACTACTGAATCTCTGGCCTGGGTGCAGAACTAATATTCCAGTTGGGCTGGTTTAATCACTTTGGCTAAGGAACCACTCCTAGGAAGATGGGATCACCTTAAGCCATAATAAAGAGATACGTGAAATTAGTTCTTTAATGAGATACTGGAATTTTCCTTCCCAGAATCCCTGCCTCTAGTACAGAATTACAACCATTTGAGGGGGAAGATCATAAAGCTGCCTGCTCTTGAATTACTCAGAAAAGCATAGCTTTTTCCTTTTCTTCTCTTTTGCAAGCATGTTTTCCTTAACACTTTGGGCTCCCCTCACGCCCGAAACAAACATACTGGACTTCTTTACCAAGTTTCCCAACTCACATTGCATCCGACTGCCGGCCATACACCTGGCCTCAATGCCAGTTTAAATGGCGTGGCCTTTTCCTCATCCCTCCTCCATTCATCTCCTCTGGGCAACAGGTGAAGTTTTACAGTTTCCCTGCCTTGTGGTTTTTCTCTTAAAACGCTAACAAAGCTGTCCTTGTACTTCCATCTGACTCCACTCTTCAATTTATTTATTAATGAGTCCAGGAACCCCAAATAGAGACCCCGGTTTCCCCTGTATCAGCACCAAAAAGCATGTTGCATAAGGCAGTCATGGCAGAGCACCTCTGTAACCCCAGCACCTGGGAGGCGGACACAGCGGGACTGCCTGGAGCTGGAAGCTAGGGAGGAACAACAACAAAACTAGATAAGAGTTGCTTACAGACTCCATAATCACCAAATTAGTACCACACTTTCTAACAGAAATACAAACCTCTTCCAAAATGTTCAACATCAGGCAGTTTATAAGCACTACACCTGTTCTATTCAGCACATTTCCTGAAATCTGAAGTTCTTCTAGCACTATTCTTTCTCAAATTCACTGCAAGCTTCTACCCTGGGACTTTCACTACCCTGAGAATTCCTCGCCTAGCAACATTAACCTAATTCTCTATATGCTTTATGACACATGAAGCCTAAATAGTTTCAAATAACCATTAGTAGTAATGCTGAATAATCACTAAACAAACTACAAGATGTTATTTTGTGCTTAGGATACCATATACTAGAAAAACACAGTAAACAGCTACTTAAAATCAATCTAAAAGATTTCTTTACATGTTGGTAAACCAATCTGTAACAATGTCCATTGGTTGTATTTTTGAATTTGACTTATTATTGTATATGTCTGTACACAATGTGTGGGCACATGTGCCATGGGTGTGCATGTGGAGGCTGGAGAACACCTTTGATGCGATTGGTCCCCTCCTTCCATCTTTATGTGGATTCCAAGCATCCGACTCAGGTCTTCAGACCTGGGCAGTGTGTCTTGACCCACTGAGCCATCTAGCTGACTCCTGCCTGGTAGAATCAATACTGTGATACACTGCAAATTTTCATTAATTCCTTTTGTTCTCATACCCCTACTGGTGGCTTCCTCTTGAAGCTCAAGGATATATTTTCTCTTATTTCTTTTGTTACTAAGTCCTTTCAGTAGATAGAGCTAAGAAATACACAAACACAATGTCCTCATACCTTTCATAAAAGACACTGAGTAGTACAGATCTTCTTGTGCCTTGTTGCTATTTCCACTATGCCAGGTATCATCTTTTGTATTATTAAAGCTATTGTTATATATTATTTTCACTAGAAAACCATCCCATGACAATGGGCCATGTAAAGTAGAATGCTAAGAAAATCGCCGGACGGTGGTGGCCCACGCCTTTAATACCAGCACTGGGGAGGCAGAGCCAGGTGGATCTCTGTGAGTTTGAGGCCAGCCTGGTCTACAGAGTGAGATCCAGGACAGGCACCAAAACTACACAGGGAAACCCCATCTCGAAAAAAGAAAAAAAAAAAAAAAAAGAAGACACAGTGAGGATTTTTTACAGTATGGTTTTACCTAAACAATTACAGCAGAAATTGAGAAATCACAATATGTTACCTGTTGTGACGTTCTATCAGTCAAATCTAGGAAGCCAAACAAACTAAAACACCATTTTGATAGCAAGCATCCGAGCTCTGATGGCAAGGATACCAATTATTTTAGCAGCAAAGCTGATGGACTCAAGACACTTGCACATGCTTGCAGATGAAATTGCATTGCATTTTCCAGAAGCCCATTCACCGTCAAAGTTGAAGATGTTCTTGAGACAACAAGGAGTTCACTGAACTTATTAACAGTGATACAGAGATAGTGAGAACTACTATCTCTACAATGCCAGTTACAAAATTCTGGACCAAGTGTTTGCAGTCACAGCGTGCTCTGTCTGAGGCTGTGTTTCATCTTCTTCCATTTCCAACAACATCTCTTTGTGAAATAGGGATTTCCAGCTTGTTGGTTAGCAAGTCTAAATACAGTGGGAGACTTGCTGTGGAAGATGATCTTCACTGTGCTCTTGCAAAAACTGCCCTGAGAATTTCTTGTCTGGTGAGAAGAAGCAATCTCAACCTTCTCACTGATGTTGGGTTTTTACTAATACTATTGCAAAATGTAGCAATGTAATTCACTTTTGTGATGTTAGGACTGTTACTCATGCTATACCATGCTTCAAGACAAAATTTCATTTATTTATAATTAGAAATAAATATTTCACAATCTATAATTACATATTGCTTTGTGATTAATCACTATGCTTTATGTTCAATTTGTAATAATTAAAATACATCCTGCATATCAGATATTTACATTATGATATATAACAATAGCAAAATTACAGTTATAAAGTAGCAACAAAAGTAGTTTTATGGTTGGGGGGGTGGTCATCACAACATGAAAAACTGTATTCAAGGGTTCCAGAAGTTTAAGAACCACTGGTCTATAGGGATCTTTCATTTTTTTGTTACTATCTGTTCAATGACAATCATTAACAAATGTGGAGCATCACATTTTATGCTTTTGGATTTGCATCTTTGAGGTTCATTCCTAGAAAAAAGACTGTGCAGTCAACAGAAAGTGAATTTTCAATTTTGCTAAATCCCCTTCAATATGTTCATCATAAAACATTCCCATTGACAATACAGTGAAGTGTTTGCTTTCTTACAGTTCCACACAGCATTAATGCCAAGGCACAATACTAGATCTTTTGGAGCAAATAGTTCTTTGAAATGTAGAACATTAATTTCTCATATATTCCACATATAATATGTAAAGTGTTCTATTTTACAAAGTATACAACTATAAGAAAATTTCATTTTTGCTTGCATTATTAGGTTCTTGATGGCCTTTTTGTTTTTCTAGACAGTGTCTCATGAATCTCAAGGCTGCACTTACTTTCTTTGGTATCTAAATTATGACATACTTCTCTATTTCTTCTCAGTCTCCTTGGTAAATTCTTCCTAATCTACAAGCCACTGTGCTGCTAGGTAATTTTCTCACAGTACCATCCAAAATGGAAGATGAAGAAAAAAGACCTCACTGGGTGGTGGTGGTGGTGGTGGTGGTGGTGCATACTTGTGATCCTAGCACTTAGGTGACAGAGGCAAGCAGATTTCTGTAAGTTGGACTGCAGCAGGGTCTGCTACACAGAGACACCAACTATGGACAGAGCCTGGGACCCATCCATGCTTGCCCCCAAATGGAGAAACTATAGCTTTAGCCAACCCCTGATAGCCCTAGCCAATTAGACATGTACTAACATAACTGACAGTTGCTTAAGCCAATCGCAGATAGAATTCTAAGGCAGTTAGCATTCTTTCAACTATGTATAAAAAGAGCCTGTGAGTTCTTTCCACATTACTATTTTGCCTTTGTGTTGGATGTACAATCCCCATGCCTTTAATCCCAGTACTCGGGAAAGGACCGTTACAGTGGGCACGACCAGACCTGACCCCAGCATTCTGACCTGGGGCCCAGCTGCCGATCCTGTGAAGCCCAACAACTTGGAGGTGTTGGTAATCAACTGTTTGGGAGAGGTTTCAGAATCCTACAGTCTGAGGAAACAAGATCAGCTGAGGAGTTGGTGAACAAGCAAAATTCGACCAGAGAATGCAAGTCCAGCCACCGAACCAGATCACCAGAATCATATAAGCCCACCCTACACCGACTGGGAACAGGTAAGGCCCCATCTCTGGACCAGGAGACCAGGTCTCTAGCCCCTAGGCCCTAGCCACTGGATCCCCAGGGTCCAGGCAGCTACCTTTCCCTGCTCCCTTGCCAAAAACAAACAAACAACAAAAAAACAGACACCCCCCCCCCCAATGCAAAAACCACTGGAGTCATAAGCTCGCCCTGCACCAACTGGGGACAGCCATTGGAGCCTCAGAGACTGGACAGCTGCTTCTTTCCCTGCCCCCTTGCCAAGAAAACCATTCCATGGGACACCAACAACCACGGGAGCCATAAGCCCAACCTGCACCAATTGGGAACAGCTACTCCCTGAGACATAACCCACTAACACTGATTGAACTAAGCTGCTTGTGGAGAAACAGAGCTCAACAGCACCAATTTGACCAAGAACTCCCAGTGGATCAAGACTATCAATTGGAACAAGAGAGGCACCTTAAGACATAGACACCGCCTGCACCGAGTGGAGGAAGAGATGAGTAGACACCAGTGTAAAAATATAGGCAACAACATAAAGACCTATATGACACCATCAGAACCTAGTGATTCTACACCTGTAAGACCGATGTGCAACCCCAGCAGCATGCTGGTACCTTTATTCTTGAGATAATAAAGGCTCTTGCTGATTGCACACATCTTTTGCAGGACTTCTCCTTGACTTAACACATACCATGGCTCATGTGTAGAGGACAGAACAGCTTTCAGTAATTGGTTCTTTTCTTCCATTGTGGTTCTAGAGACTGATTTCAGGTTGTCAGGCTTACATGACAAGAACCTTTACCCATTCAGTCATCTTGCTTTACTTTTTCTTTTGGGGGAATGACAAAAAAAAAAAAGAAAAGAAAAGAAAAAAAAAGGACCAGAGTGGCCTTGAACTCAGCATTCTCTATCTCCAAGTTGCTAGAATCCAAGCATGCACCATCACTCCCTGCCACAATCACTTTCCATGGCTGCTGTACATGTGTTCTCTACCTTGCAGTGTAGGGACTTCTAAGGATGCTAAAAATTGAGGGGCTTTTGTAAGCAGCCTCCACAAAGAACTCCCTATGAACTGAGACTACAGGTTTTATGGCAGAGGCTTGGATATGGCTAACCATAATCTTACATCATTTTAGTTAAAAAACAATACCAAGTTCCATAAACCTATTTACCCAATCACATATAAATGATAATTTGGGAATTTGATAAAAAAAAAACAAACAAAACAAAAACAAAAACAATAGAGATTATAGTTATATAAAGGCCTGTAACTTCAGGGCAACTGTAGTGTTTGATAAATTGAACATTATGAAGTTATTTTCCCCCTTAAACTACACAAAACTACCATGAGAGTTTGTGGCAGTCTCAACTCCTCGCCCCCAGGATACTTCTCATAGCATATATGAAATGTAGCATCCTTTTTTATACACTTATCAGTATCTCATACCTAAAGTACTACAGTTCAAACTCAAGGCTGTGCATAGCAAGTGTCTACCACTGAGTTCAACTCCTAGCCCTTACATCAGTACTTGAAACATTAATTTGTAGTAAAAAGTTGTATTTTTCCCCCACCTCAGGTTTTTTGTTTGGTTAGGGTTGTTTTTTTTTTTTTTTTTTTTTTTTGTGTGTGTGTGTGTGTGTGTGTGTGTGTGTGTGTGTGTGTTTTATTATATACTATGACTCCCATCTCATTCTGAAGACTACTTGTTTAGTGTATATCAAAATGCAGGGCCAGAGAGGAATTTAGCTCAGGTAGTAGTGTTTGCCTAGTAATGCATGCATTTGGACAAACACTAAAAAACAAAACAAGCAAAAACCAAACTAAACCCAGGTGTGGTAACTGTAATTCCAGACAGAGACAGGGGAATCAGAAACCCAGGTGGTGACTGTAATCCCAGGGGTAGGTGGCTCATAAATTCAAGGTCATCCTAGCCTGGGCTAGCAGAGAGCCCAAGGCTAGATCTCAAAAACATAAACAGCAAAACCCTCCAAAAACCCTGAGCTAGACATGGTGGAGCCTCTAGTCTCAGCTATTCGGGAGGCTGAGATGAGAGGACCACTTGAGCCTACACAATTCCATATCAGTCAGGGCAACAAAACAAGATCCTGTGCCAAAAACATCAAAGCCAATGAAAGATATATGCCGGCATAGGAATATCAAAGACAAGTCAATTGACATATACCATTAATGTGCGAACAGAAATAATAGAAAAAAGCAAATGTGGAAGTAAAAACATGAGAAAGGGGAGCATGTTACAGGAAGAATTTTAAAAATTTGAGCATCTAGGTGACAGAATAACATTGGCTGTTCCTTTAGGAATTATCTGTGTCAACGTTACTTTTGCTTCCCCTTTCTGTGCCAGGCAGTCAACGTTTTAAAAAAGAAAAAAGAAAAAAAAAACAAAAAAACCAAAGGAGGTGAGGCTGGAGAGCTGGCTCACCTGTTAAGAACAGCACCCACATGTTAGTTCATAGACCAATCCCAGAACTCAGGAGGCAAGATCAGGAGAGGTTGGGGCCATCCATGGCTACATAAGACAGTTGGAGAACATTTTTGCCTACACTGTTAATTCCAGGACTACAAAAAAAAAAAAAAAAAAAAAAAAAAAAAAAAAAAAAATAGACAAAAAAAACAAAACCAAAACAACAACAAAAAGAATCCCAGCACCTGGGGAAGTAGCCATCTCCGTGAGACCAGAACGGATGCACAACTGCTGATCCTGCGAAACCCAACAACTTGGAGGTGTTGGTGAGACTACCCTGCTCAGCTGAAATCCATCTAGGAGAGGATTCAGAATCCTACAGTTTGAAGTCTGAGAAAACAGATCAGCCGAGGAGTTGACGATTGAGCAAAACGTGTCCTGAGAACACAAAAGAAGGCACCGCCCAGCCACCAAACCAGATCACCAGAATCGTACTTCACCGACTGAGAACAGGTAAGCTCCCATCTCCAGACCAACAGATCAGGTCCCTATCCCCTACCCATCGGAGTCCCAGAGACCAGACAGCTCCTTTCCCTGCTCCCCCAACAACAACAACAACAACAACAACAAAACAAAACAAACAAAAAAAAAACTAACCCCTATGAACCTAACAACCACTGAAACCATAAGCCAACCCACCCTACACCAACTGGGAACAACTGCTCCCAGAGACAGAACCCACTAACACTGATTTGACTAAGCTGCTCCTGAAGAAACAGAGCCCAATAGCAACAATTAAACTACGAACTCCCAGTGAACCAAGACTAAAAATTAGAACAAGAGAGGCACCTTCACACAGACTACACTGAGCAGAAGAGATGAATAGACACCAGTGCAAAAATACAGGCAACAACATAAAGACCTATATGATAACATCAGAACCTAGTGATTCTACACCTGCAAGACCTGAACATACCAAGGCAGAAGAAACAGAAGAAATCAATCCTAAAAATGACTTTAAGAAGATGATAGAGGCCCTTAAAGAAGAAATTAAAAAAATTCTCTTAAAGAGGAAATGAAAAACTCCATTAAAGAGGAAATGAAAAACTCCCTTAAAGAGGAAATAAAAAATTCTCTTAAAGAGGAAATAAAAAATTCCCTTAAAGAGGTAATAAAAATCTCCCTTAAAGAGAAAATAAAAATTCCATTAAAGAGGAAATGAAAAACTCCCTTAAAGAGGAAATAAAAAATTTCCTTAAAGAAATGGAAGAAGAAAACAAAAAATTGTAAGAAATCAAAGAAAGCCAAGAAAAAGTAATTAAACAGATGAAAGAAACATTCCAAGATCTGAAAAATGAATTTGAGACAATAAAGAAAACACAAGCTGATGGAATGATGGAAATAGAAATCCTGACAAAACCAACAGAAACAAGGAACTACAGGAACAAGCATAACCAACTGAATACAAGAGATGGAACAGAGAATCTCTGACACTGAAGACACAATAGAGAAAACAGATTTGTCAGTCAAAGAAAACACTAAAGACAAAAAAGTAACACAAAACGTCCAAGAAATTTGGGACACCATGAAAGACCAAACCTAAAAATAATAGGGTTAGAAGAAGAATATCAACTCAAAGGTACAGAAAATATATTCAACAAAATCATAGAAGAAAACTTTGCTAACCTAAAGAAAGAAATACCTATAAAGATACAAGAAGCTTACAGAACACCAAATAGGCTGAATCCAAAAAAAAAGTTCCCTCGCCACATAATAATCAAAACACTAAACATCCAGAACAAAGAAAAAAATATTAAGAGCCGCAAAGGAAAAAGACCAAGTAACATATAAAGGCAAACCCATCAGAATAACACCAGACTTCTCAATAGAGACTATAAAAGCTAGAAGATCATGGACAAATCTTTATGCAGACACTAAGAGACCACGAATGCCAACCCAGACTATTATACCCAACAAAACTCTCAATCACTATAGGTGGAGTAAATAAAATATTCCATGATAAAACCAGATTTAATCAATACCTGTCCACAAACCCAGCCCTACAGAAAGCACTAGAAGGAAAAATCCAACCCAAAGAAGCTAAACACACCCATGACAACTCAGGCAATAGATAATCCCACACCAACAAACACCAAAGAAGGACAACGACAACACAACACGACCACAAAAAAATAACAGGAATTAACAACCACTGGTCATTAATATCCATCAATATCAATGGTCTCAGACTAAGAGAATGGGTAAGAAAACAGGATTCATCCATCTGCTGCATACAAGAAACATACCTTAACTTCAGAGACACTACCTCAGAGTAAAGGGCTGGGAAAAAGCTTTCCAAGCAAATGAACCTAAGAAACAAGCTGGTGTAGCTATCCTAGTATCTAATAAAATAGACTTCAAACTAAAATCAATCGAAAGAGATCAGGATAGACATTACGTATTTATCACAGGAAAAATCCACCAAGATGAAGTCTTGATTCTAAACATTTATGCTCCAAATACAAAAGCACCCACATTCATAAAAGAAACATTACTAAAGCTTAAAACGCACATCAAACCCCACACATTAGTAGTGGGAGATTTCAACACACCACTCTCTCCAAAAGACAGATCTACCAGACTGAAACTTAGCAAAGAAATAAAGGACCTAACAGATGTTATGACTCAAATGGACTTAATAGATATCTACAGAACATTCCATCCTAACACAAAAGAATTTACCTTCTTCTCAGCACCCCATGGAAGCTTCTCAAAAATTGACCACATGCTTGGACACAAAACAAATCTCAGATACAAAAAAATTGGACTAACCTCCTGTATCTTATCGGACCACCATGCCTTAAAGTTAGACTTCAACAACAACAAAAATTATAGAAAGCCTACAATCACATGGAAACTGAATAATGCCACCTGAAACATCAATGGGTCAAGGAAGAAATAAAGAAAGAAATTAAAGATTTCCTAGAATTCAATGAAAATGAAAGTACGACATACTCAAACTTATAGGATACTATGAAAGCAGTGCCAAGAGGAAAATTCATGGCTCTAAATGCACACATAAAGAAGATGGAGAAATCCCATACCAATGAATTAACAGCACAACTGAAAGCTCTAGAACAAAAAGAAACAAACTCACCCAGGAGAAATAGACGGCAGGAAATAATCAATCAAATTGAGGGCTGAAATCAACGAAATCGAAAACAAGAGAACAATACAAAAAAAAAAAAAAAAATCAATGAAACAAAGAGTTGGTTCTTTGAAAAAATCAACAAGATAGACTGGAGAGATGGCTCAGCGGTTAAGAGTACTGACTGTTCTTCCAAAGGCCCTGAGTTCAATACCCAGCAACCACATGGTGGCTCACAACCATCTGTAATGAGATCTAGTGCTCTCTTCTGGCCTGCAGCCATATATGCAGGCAGAATACTGTATACATAATGAATAAATAAATCTTTAAAAGAAAAAAAAAGAAAGAAAAAAAGAAACTCAACTCACCCAGGAGAAATAGACGCCAGGAAATAATCAAATTAAGGGCTGAAATCAACGAAATAGAAACCAAGAGAACAATACAAAAAAAAAAATAATAATCAATGAAACAGAGTTGGTTCTTTGGGGAAAAAAAAAACAAAAACAAGATAGACAAACCCCTAGCCAAATTAACCAAAAGGCAAAGAGAGAGCACCCAAATTAACAAAATCAGAAATGAAAAGGGAGACATAACAACAGACAAAGAGGAAATCCAGAGAATCATCAGGTCATACTTCAAAAACCTATACTCACAAAAATGGAAAATCTGGAAGAAATGGACAATTATCTGGATAGATACCACATACCAAAATTAAATCAAGACCACATAAACCATTTAAATAGAATAACCCCTAAAGAAATAGAAACAGTCATCAAAAGTCTCTCAACCAAAAAAAAGCCCAGGACCAGATGGTTTCAATGCAGAATTTCTACCAGACTTTCAAAGAAGAACTAATACCAATACTCTTCAAATTGTTCCACACAATAGAAACAGAAGGAACACTACCAAACTCTTTTTATGAGGCTACAATTACCCTGATACCCAAACCACACAAAGATGCAACAAAGAAAGAGAATTACAGCCCAATCTCCCTCATGAACATTGATGAAAAAATACTCAACAAAATATTGGCAAACCAATCCAAGAATACATCAAAAAAATTATCCATCAGGACCAAGTAGGTTTCACCCCAGAGATGCAAGGGTGGTTCAACATACGAAAATGTCAATGTAATACACCATATAAACAAACTGAAAGAAAAAAACCACATGATCATCTCCTTAGATGCTGAAAAAGCCTTTGACAAAATCCAACACCCCTTCATGATAAAGGTCTTAGAGAGATCAGGAATACAAGGAACATTCCTAAACATAATAAAGGCAATTTATAGCAAGCCAACATCAAATTAAACGGAGAGAAACTCAAAGCAATACCACTAAAATCAGGAATGAGGCAAGGCTGTCCACTCTCCCCATATTTATTCAATATAGTACTTGAAGTTCTAGCTAGAGCAATAAGACAACAAAAGGAGATCAAAGGGATACAAATTGGCAAAGAAGAAATCAAACTTTCACTATTTGCAGATGATATGATAGTATACATAAGTGATGCCAAAAATTCTACCAGGGAACTCCTACAGCTGATAAACTCCTTCAGTAAAGTGGCAGGATACAAGATCAACTCAAAAAAATCAGTAGCCCTCCTATACACAAATGATAAAAGGGCTGAGAAAGAAGTCAGAGAAACATCACCCTTTACAATAGCCACAAATAATATAAAATACCTTGGGATAACACTAACTAAACAAGTGAAGGACCTTTTTGATAGGAGCTTTAAATTTCTAAAGAATGAAATTGAAGAAGAAATCAGAAAATGGAAGGATCTCCCATGCTCATGTATATGTAGGATTAACACAGTAAAAATGGCAATCTTACCAAAAGCAATCTACAGATTTGATGCAATCCCCATCAAAATCCCAACACAATTCTTCACAGACTTGGAAAGAAAAATACTCAACTTCATATGGAAAAACAAAAGACCCAGGATAGCTAAAAGAATCCTGTATGATAAAGCAACCTCTGGAGGCATCACCATCCCTGACCTCAAGCTCTACTATAGAGCTATAGTAACAAAAACAGCTTGGTACTGGTATAAAAACCGACATACGGACCAATGGAATAGAATTGGAAGACCCTGACATTAATCCACACACATATGAACACCTGATTTTTGACAAAGAAGCCAAAACTATACAATGGAAAAAAGAAAAAGTATCTTCAACAAATGGTGCTGGCATAACTGGATGTCAATATGTAAAAGATTACAAATAGATCCATATCTGTCACCATGCACAAAACTCAAGTCCAAGTGGATCAAAGACCTCAACATAAATCCAATTACACTAAAGTTAATAGAAGAGAAAGTAGGAAGTACTCTTGAATGCATTGGCCAGAAGCACAGACAATGAGCACAACAATTAATAAATGGGGAACAAGGATTCAAGATGGCGGAGACAAGCAGACGCAGGTAGGCCTGTGGCAGCGGCCCGCGGAGGTAGACCGGTCCAGCGGCAGTGGACGACAGGGACATTTAGGCCCGGCGGCAGCCGGCAGAGACATACAGGCCCAGCGGGGGCCCACAGAGGTGGGCAGGCCCTGCGGCGGAGAGAAGCAGACGGAGGTGGACGGGCCTGGCGGTGGCGGCCAACAGAGACATTCATGCCCGGCCGCGGCGGCCCACAGAAGTAGACAGGCCACGGGGCGGAGAAGGGCGGACGCAGGTCGGCGACTCGTGGAGGTGGAAGGGCCCGGTGTCAGCGGCCGACAGGGACATACAGGCCCAGCGGCAACCGGCAGAGACATACAGGCCTGGTGGCAGTTCTCAGAGGTGAATGGGCCCAGCAGCAGTGACAAGCAGAGGTAGGTAGGCCCGCGGTGGCAGCCAGCAGAGATATACAGGCCCATTGGCCGCCCGCAGAGGCAGACAGACCCAGCAGCAGCTGACAGGGACATACAGGCCCAGCGGCAGAGACAAGTGGATGCAGGTGGGCCTGTGGCGGCGGGCCACAGGGGTGGACAGGCCCGGGGACGGAGACGGGTGGACACAGCTTAGAACGGGGATGCCCCTAGCCCCAACACCTGGGGAAGAGGCTATCTCCGTGGGTCAGAACCAGGATGAGTCTGGGCACTCCGTCTGGGGACAACCCAGGGCCCAACTGCTGATCCTGTGAAACCCAACAACTTGGAGGTGTTGGTGAGACTACCCTGCTCAGCTGAAACCCATCTGGGAGAGGATTCAGATGCCTACAGTTTGAAGTCTGAAGAAACAAGATCAGCTGAGGAGTTGACAAATGAACAAAACGTGACCTGGGAACACAGAAGGCGCTACCCAGCCACTAAACCAGATCACCAGAATCATAAGTATATAATTCACCGACTGAAATCAGCTGTCCCTGAAGAAACAGCCCAATAGCACCAATTTAACCAAGAACCCCTACTAAACCAAGACTAAAAATTAGAACAAGAGAGGCACTCTCAGACACAGACACCACCTGCACCGCACAGAGGAAAAGATGAGCAGACGCCAGTGCAAAAATACAGGCAACAACATAAAGACCTATATGGCAACATCAGAACCTAGTGATTCTACACCTGCAAGACCTAAACATACCATGACAGAAGAAACAGAAGAGATCAACCCTAAAAATGACTTTAAGAAGATGATAGAGGCCCTTAAAGAAGAAATAAAACATTCCCTCAATGAGGAAATAAAAACTTTCCTTAAAGAGGAAATGAAAAACTACCTTAAAGAGGAAATAAAAACTTTCCTTAAAGAGGAAATGAAAAACTCTCTTAAAGAGGAAATAAAAACTTCCCTTAAAGAGGAAATGAAAAACTCCATTAAAGAGGAAATAAAAAACTCCCTTAAAGAAATGGAAGAAAAAACGAACAAAAAATGGGAAGAAATCAAAGAAAGCCAAGAAAAAGCAATTTGTTTAATCTGTTTGATGAAAGAAACATTCCAAGATCTGAAAAATGAATTTGAGACAATGCTGAGGGAATGCTGGAAATAGAAATCCTGACAAAACGAACAGGAACTACAGAAACAAGCATAACCAACCGATTGCAAGAGATGGAACAGAGAATCTCTGACACTGAAGACACGATAGAGAAAATAGATTCGTCAGTCAAAGAAAATACCAAAGACAAAAAAGTCGTAACACAAAACGTCCAGGAAATTTGGGACACCATGAAAAGACCAAACCTAAGAATAATAGGGATAGAAGAAGGAGAATACCAACTCAAAGGCACAGAAAATATATTCAACAAAATCATAGAAGAAAACTTTCCTAACCTAAAGAAAGAAATATCTATGAAGATACAAGAAGCTTACGGAACACCGAATAGGCTGGATCCCAAAAAAAAGTCCCCTCGCCACATAATAATCAAAACACTAAACACACAGAACAAAGAAAAAATATTAAGAGCCGCAAAGGAAAAAGACCAAGTAACATATAAAGGTAAACCCATCAGAATAACACCAGACTACTCAACAGAGACTATGAAAGCTAGAAGATCATGGACAAATCTCATGCAGACACTAAGAGACCATGGATGCCAACCCAGACTATTATACCCAGCAAAACTCTTAATCACCATAGGCGGAGTAAACAAAATATTCCAGGATAAAACCAGATTTAATCAATACCTGTCTACAAACCCAGCCCTACAGAAAGCACTAGAAGGGAAAATTCAACCCAAAGAAGCTAAACACATCCATGAAAAATCAAGCTATAGATAATCCCACACCAACATACACCACAGAAGAAACAAGCTGGTGTAGCTATCCTAATATCTAGAGAAAAAGGATGTTTCAAAAGAGAAGAAGTCTTGTGGCAATGCCTCAGTGGTCCAGGTAACTACCAGAACTCGGAAAAGTTGGTTGAACTTGGGATGGACTGGGAGGCCAAAGATTTAAAAAGCAGAAGATTCTCTCAAGACACAAGTTGTGTGATAATAGTGTGTTTTGTGTGTGTGAATGAGAATTTGTAAATGTTGAATTCTAGGCTTCGACAATCATTGTCAGTGCAGATTAAGCTGCAAGTATTTATGTTCTAAAACTTAAATTATAAAGCTAGTTACGTCTTTCTAACAACTAGTTTTAATGTTTATGAGCATATTTTACCTACATTACCTTTTCAGGATGTTGAGAAAGATGCATCACAAGCACAGGCTGGAGGCTGGGGGCTAGATGGTTTTGAGGAAGAGGTCTTGGTAGACTCTTTCATAGAGCAAAGGGAAGCAATGCCTTCTGGGAAATGAGCTAAGTTTTAATCTAGTCTTTAAGATTAGAAGTCAAAAAAAATATATTAAGGAAAGGAAAACCTAATTGATCTTTGAAGTATTGTTATGTGGAATTGAGTGGGACTTTTGAGGCCTTTCTTCCAGAAAACAAGGACTTGGTTGTCAGGCCTATATTAGGCCTAAACCTTGGTGCCATGTAGTTGTACTTAAATCATTTCAATGAAAAGTGTCTTAGTGATTGGATCTTCTAGTGCAGTTTGGAGTTCTTCCATTTGAAAAATGTGATATTTGCATGGGATTGTTTGAATCTTGTTTTCTAGTCCCCTCCCCATCACCACCCTCATAGTCTGAAGGTAGATTTTTCTCTTGATAAAGGAACAAAAAAGGTGAACATCTTGTTTGTAAATAGGTATCTAGTAACTAGTGGTAAACTTGAAATGGTAGAATTCTTTAAAGCCTAATTCTAGGTAGCCTTAAGAAAATGTATCTTAATTATTTTTGAACCTGTATTCACCTTGTTTTTTTCAAATATCTTAAGTTATATTTTCTTTTTCAGAGCTGCTTCTTATTTGGGGCTACTTTTTTTTTTAATTGAGGCATAATTCATAAAAGGGTATATTGTTTTGATGAGACTTTTTACAACTATGGCTGGATGTCTTTCTTTAGTCTTCCAAGAAGGGCCATTTTCCTTTTTTAGAGTTACTTTTTAAAGTCATGAGGTAAAAAACTTGGACTACTATGCATGTAAGTGCTAATGCAAATTAAAGCCCAAGTTGACCTCCAGCAGCAATTCATTCTATGTTGACAGTGAGAGAACACTTTGCCTGTTAGGATACTGTTGCTCGTGGACTGAAATGCTGAAGAAACCCCTCCCGTTATTTTGTTTTTTGCAAAAATCAAGGTATATTCTAGGGTTTCCTGGTTGACCTCAACAGATAAACTGAGATGATAGTCTTAGTTCAGAAATGATCTGAATGTAGATTTACAATCTACATGTACAGCTGGCTAAGTGAGATCGCTTTCACAGTTCTGCATGTATCCCATTGGCTCCCCATTAGTCACTGAACTCTTAAAACTGGTATTGTAACATTATCACAATGTTTTGCACCAATTTTATAAACTTTACAGTACAATATGTGTTCCTTTTCTGAGGCAAACCAAAGGTATATTTCTCAAGGTTCTGCTGCTATCAGCAGCGTTGATGGAGGATTTTTTATACATTTGTAATAGATAGAAATAAACCAGAAAAAAAGAAGAAAAAAAAAAGTGGTGGAGGAAAAGGTGAACACTGCAAGAATACTCAAAAGGGCTGAGAGTTGCAAACGCCAAGAATGGCTTTGCATAGTAAATGGAATAGAACAGCTCTGAACTATAGCTTACTTTTCCTGGTTTGGTCTGACAGAATGATTGAATGCTTTTGTACAAAAATCAGAGCCTTAAAAACAAGGATTTGGTGAGATTGTAAAATGGTGTGCCACTTTGGCAAAACAGTTTGGTGGTTGGTCAAAATGCAAAACATTGTTACTCTGTTACTCAACAATTCTACCCTTAGGAATATATCCTCAAACTACTGAAAATGTGCACCTATGAAACATGTACATGAAGGTTTACAGCAGTGTGTTGCTAATAGTAAAAAAGTTAAAACAACTCAAATAGCTATCAAATACTGGAGAGAAATAAAATGTGGCTTATTCATACAATCAAAAAAATTAATAAATGGGACCTCTTGAAACTGAGAAGCTTTTTCAGGGCAAAAGACATGGTCAATAAGACAAAAAGACAGCCTACAGAATGGGAAAAGATCTTCAACCCCACATCTGACAGAGGATTGATCTCCACAGTATATAAAGAACTCAAAAAACTAGACATCAAAATACTGAACAATCCAATTAAAAATGGGCTAAAGAGCTAAACAGAGAATTCACAAAACAAGAATCACAAATGGCTGAAAGACATTTACAGAAATGCTCAATATCCTTAATCAACAGAGAAATGCAAATCAAAATGACTCTGAGATACCACCTTACACCTGTCAGAACAGCTATGATCAAAAACACTAATGATAGTCAATGTTGGAGAGGATGTGGAGCAAAGGGAACACTCCTCCACTGTTGGTGGGAATGCAAGCTTGTACAACCACTGTGGAAATCAGTATGGCAGTTTCTTAGAAAATTGGGAATTGAACTACCTCAAGACCCACCCAGCCATACCACTCTTGGGCATATACCCAAGGAATGCTCAATCATACCACAAAGATACATGCTCAACTATGTTCATAGCAGCACTATTTGTAATAGCCAGAACCTGGAAACAACCTAGATGCCCGTCAACTAAAGAATGGATTAAGAAAATGTACATATACACAATGGAGTACTACTCAGCAGAGAAAAACAAGGACAGCATGAAATTTGCAGGCAACCGGATGGAACTAGAAAAAAATTATTTGAGGTAACCCAAACCCAGAAGGCCAAACATGGTATGTACTCACTCATAAGTAGATTCTAGATATAAAGCAAAGAACAATCAGACTGCAAAAACAAAACAAAACAAAAAACTCTATTCATGTATGCAATTTATCCTGATTATGTCTACCCCACCACTTTCCTCAAGACCCCCCCCCCAACATTTCTATCTCCTACCTTCATGTCCTTTTCTTTTTCAGTCCAATTAGTGCTGCCCACCCAAATGCACACAGGCATGGGGCCATCCAATCATGCATGGACAACCATGCATGGTGGTTTGAATTTGAATAGGTATGGCCCCCATAGACTCCTGTGTTTGAATGCTTGGCTCATAGTGAGTGGCACTATTAGCAGTTGTGGCCTTCCTTGTTGGAGTAGGTGTGGCCTTGTTGGAGGAAGTGTGTCACTGTGGGGGTGGGCTTTGAGGTCTCCTATGTTCAAGCTACACCCAATGTGGCACACAGTCTCCTGCTGCTGCCTGTGGATCACGATATAGGACTCTTAGCTCCTTCTCCAGCACCATGTCTGCCTATATGCCACCATGTCCTGCATGATAATAATGGACTAAACCTCTGAGACTGTAAGTCACCCCAATTAAATGTTTTCCTTTATAAAAAAGAAAAAAAAAAAAAAAAAGGTCCATTTGAGTAACACCTAAATTTTCAATGGAGACTCTGAAAGCCGGAAAAGGATGAATGTTCTACAAGCTCTAAGAGACTCCAGACGCCAGCCTGGATGGGCTACTATATCCAGTAAAGCTATCAATCACAATTGAGAGAGAAAGAATTCCACAATAAAAGCAAACTTAAGTAATTTCTATGTAACAATCTAGCTCTATAGAAGGCACTAGAGAGAAAACTTCAGTCTGAAGAGTGTTTGGAAGGAGTCTGGTGAAAGATCCACCTCAACTCCCCTCCCTAAACCCGCCCCTTCAAAGCCCACCAAACACAGCTCCTCCCCAAGCCCGCCCCTTCAAATCCTGCCAAACACAGCTCCTCCCTGCGAGGCTCAAGACCACTCCCACAGGATATCCCAGAAAGCAGAGGCGTGGTTCTTCCCGTCTGGCTCCTGCCTCCTGCCTCCTCTCTGGGGATGGCCCGAGCGCTTTACCCATTAAATCTGGTCTTTCCAATTCGGTCTGATTTGGTTTGCTGTGTCTGCAAGAGGCCTTCAGGAGGCCTAAAACTTACCAAAGAGATTAACTATACCCATGAGGACACAAGGAATAAATAATCCAAGAACAGTAAATTAAAGTAGGGAGAAATAAATACCCACATCACAACAAAATAAAAGGAATCAATAAACACTGCTCATTAATAACTCTCCATTGGGGTCCAAGCCAATCCAAGCCCCTTTCAGAGGTCCCGATGAAAAGACAAAGGGAATGCTAGCTAGTTCTGTGTCCTTGTCCATTTTGGGTCTGCCAGGGCCTCAAGGGAGTCGGTTTTCTCCTCTGAAGGGATGTGGTTATCAATACCAAGGCAGCTTGAGATATCCTGTGTTCCCTTCATGCAATATTGCTTGATAAGCATCCTGCTGACTTTGTCCCATTGTGTGACAGCTTTCTGCTGATTCTATACCATTTTTCCCTCTGCAAACAGTATATAAGATGTTGTGTGCTTAAACTTACTGACATGAGCCAGCATATATATTCCTCGTGACCTCAGTTTTCTGTCTTCTGTCTTTTCTCAGCCTCTGTCCTCCCCTTTGACAACTTGCAGTTTGAGACGCTCATCCCTGCAAGTTTGAACCATTCTCTATATTAACGGTTTTAATTCCCCACTAAAGAGACACAGACTAACAGACTAGAAAACAGGATCCATCCTTCTGCTGCATCTCAGTAACTCCACCACGTCAGGGTAAAAGAAAGGAAAAGGGTATTCCAAGTAAATGAACCCAAGAAGCAAGCTATTGCAGTATTTGATAAAATAGACTTCGAAACAACACTAAGAAGAGATGGAGGAGATACTACATATTCATTAAAGGAAAATAACCCACCAAAAGGATATTAATATTCTAAATATTTATGCAACTTATACAAGGCATCCATCCACATTCACAAAAGAAACAGTACTACAGCTAAAAATCACATACTGACCCTCATACACTGACAATGGATAACTTCAATACTCCACCATCTTCAATACACAAGTCATCCAGACAAAAAATACAGAGAAATGCTGGAGTTAAATAATAATGTAAGTCAAATGGACCTAGCAGACATCTAATGAACATTCTCCCCAAACACTAAAGAATATACACACCTTTAATCCCAGCACTAGGGAGGCAGAGGCAGGTGGATCTCTGTGAGTTGGAGGCCAGCCTGGACTACAGAGCGAGATCTAAAACAGGCACCAAAACACAGAGTAACCCTGTCTCAAAAAAAAAAAAAAAAAAAAAAATCAGCAGCCTTCCTATATACAAATGACAAGCATACTGAGAAAAAAAATAAGGGGAACAACCTTCTACAATAGTCTCAAAAAAACAAACAAACAAACAAACAAAAAGCTGTGTATAACAAAAACTTTTAAGACAGTAAAGAAAATTGAAGCCGGGCAGTGGTGGAGGCGCACGCCTTTAATCCCAGCACTCGGGAGGCAGAGCCAGGCGGATCACTGTGAGTTCGAGGCCAGCCTGGGCTACCAAGTGAGCTCCAGGAAAGGTGCAAAACTATGCAGAGAAACCCTGTCTGGAAAAACCAAAAAAAAAGAAAATTGAAGACAGTATCAGAAAATGGAAAGAAAGTTCTCCCATGCTCAGGGGTAAGATTAATAGAGTAAAATGGCTACTCTATCAAAAGCAGTCTACAAATCCAATACAATCCCTTATCACTTATTACCTGCACAGAACTCAACTCCAACACAACTTCTCACAGAACTCAGAAGGGCAATTTTCAACCTCAAATGCAAACACAAAATATCAGGATAACTAAAACAATCTTGAATAATAAAAGAACTGCTAGAGGGGTTTATCACCATCTTTGACCTCAAACTGTACTCGAGTTATAGCAATAAAAACAGCATGGTACCAGCATAAAAACAGACATGTTTTGAAGACCTAAACCTAGGTCCATACACCTATGGACACCTGATTTTTGATAAGGAAGCCAGAAATACACACTGGAAAAGGACAGCATCTTCAGCAAATGGTAAAACTATCTGGCTGCATGTAGAATAATTCAAATAGAACCATACTTATCACCCTGCACAAAACTCAACTCCAAATGGATCAAACACCTCAACATGAGGCCAGATACACTGAATCTGACAGAAGAGAAAGTGGGAAATAGTCTTAAACTCATTGGTACAGAAAGGACTTTCTGAACAGAACATCATTAGCATAGGCACTAAGAACAACAATAAATGGAACCTCAATAATGAAGTAACCCAGACCCCAAAAGACAAATCTGTTTTCACTTACTTATATGTGGACATTAGCTTTTAAGCTTTCAATATGTATGCTACAATCTGAATAACCACTAAGTTGAGGGACTTTAGTAAAGGACCAGGGAGGGAGGAAAGGATCTCCAGAGGAAGGAGAAAATAGAATGTAGTGTTATGGGAAGATAAAGGGGAACCTAGAATAGAATTAAACAGGGAGGGTGATGGGAGAAAGAGATAAAAGAGGGAGCAAAAGGAGGAACAACCATTATTACAGGTTACTAGAAAAACCATACGGAAACACACTTCAGTAGAATAGTTGTTCTCAACCTTTGGGTCATGACCCCTTTGGAAGTGACCCTTTCCTATGGATCACCTAAGACCACTGGAAAACACAGATATTTACAATTTGTAACAGTAGCAAAATTACAGTTATGAAGTAGCAAGGAAAATAATTTTATGGTTGGGGGTCACCACACAAGGAACTGTTTTAAAGAAAGGGTCACAGCATTAGGAAGGTTGAGAACCACTGCTAGAGAAACTTCCTAAAATATATACACATATGTAGGAAATCTAAATGGAGTCACCAAATAACAGGGGAGACAATGGCCCAACCAGATACATCAAAATGTACCAAAATTTCAGCCGGGTGGTGGTGGCGCACACCTTTAATCCCAGCACTTGGGAGGCAGAGGCAGGCGGATCTCTGTGAGTTCGAGCCCAGCCTGGTCTCCAAAGCAAGTTCCAGGAAAGGCGCAAAGCTACACAGAGAAACCCTGTCTCAAAAAAGCAAAAAAAAAAAAATTAAAAAAAAAAAAAGTACCGAAATTTCCAGTGTCAGGAATGGGTTCCATCTTGTCAAATCATTGGCCAAAAAGTGTCCCATGAAACATCCCCTCACCACAAATTATCACTTGCTCTTGATGAGGCTATTGGTTCTTCTCTATAACCTGATGGTAAGGTCTTTGGTTGAAGACAACATTTATGTCATTGAACATGTCCAGCTGGTGCCTAACTAGAAGTTCCATCCCTAACTGGCTAGCATGCCTGGTCTTGGCACT
This sequence comes from Peromyscus maniculatus bairdii, assembly GCF_049852395.1. Taxonomy (NCBI): domain Eukaryota; kingdom Metazoa; phylum Chordata; class Mammalia; order Rodentia; family Cricetidae; genus Peromyscus; species Peromyscus maniculatus. The sequence continues at coordinate 53,243,540 of NC_134854.1, forward strand.
CTGCATGGAACCAGAGGAGAAAGGGGAGGATTGATCATCAATATCACCCAGTTACAAACCCTTTAACCTACAGTAGAGACCCACCTACAAGATATACACTGGTGCACTAAGACACCAATGCTATGACAGTAATCAACCACTTTTTGATTGGATTTAAGGCCCATTCCATGAGATAGAATTCATACCCAATACAGCTAAAGTGGGCAAGAATATGAGACTAGATAGGTTATGTGCCTAGGGGAAAACCTAATACTATTATTCTGCTAAAGGAACACAACAAATAAAATTATTCCTAATGACATACTGCTGTACCCATAAATCAGTACCTCCCTCAACCCACATCAGAGAAGCTTCTTCTTGTAATAGATGGGAATTAACACAGAGAATCATAACTGGGCAATGTACAGAGTACAATGTACCATAACTGGGCAAAGTGAGAGACTTTGGATCACTCAGTCCTAAAGGGAATGTCTTCATCAAACCTTCTCCTCAAGGCCCAGGGATCTATGCAGAAAAGAGACTGTAAGAGCCAGAGGTGATGGATGACTCCAAAGAAAGAATGTCATCTATACCCAACAGGACTGATGCACATATGAACTCAGAGAGTGTTTGGCAGCACCCACAAGACCTGTACAGGTTAAAGTGAGATGGAATTCCACCCCTAAACAAGAAGCTATTTACAACTGATTTACCTGCTGGAAAAGGGAAAATCAGTTTTCTCCAGTGGAGCATCACTGGGTATATGGACCACATTCCAAAGCAAGCCTTATGCCCTGGAGTAGTTGGCCAACACAAAATGAACTCCATGTTTTTGTTATTACTATTCTTATTTTTTGGTGAACGTTTTGCTTCATTTTGGTTTTTTTTTTGTTGTACTGGTCTTTTGTTTTGATTTTGTTTGATGTTTTGAAAGAAAGAAAGAAAGAAAGAAAGAAAGAAAGAAAGAAAGAAAGAAAGAAAGAAAGAAAGAAAGAAAGAAAGAAAGAAAGAATATCGAGTTGGTTGGGTAGGGAGATGGGATCTGGGGGGAGTTTAAAGAGGGAAAAAACATGATCAAAATAAAAACCCAAAGCACCTAGGGGTCAGAAGATGGGGGAATTCTGCTATGACTCAGCTCCAAGGAAGTTACATCAGTTATAAATCAACTCCCCAAATTGTGCCTATATTGTAGACTGTCAGTTAACAAAATTGGGAGGGCTTCAGCACAGCTCAGTAGTAGAGTGCTAGTATGGCATACATGAGACTCTGGGTTCAATCTCCAACACTGCAAAATTAAAGGAGAGTCTTAGAAGTGGGGAACACTGATGGTGCTGGAGCGACAGATGCCTCATCAGTGAAGAGGGCCTGCTACTCTTTTAGAGTTTGGTTCCCAGCACCCATCAGCAACTCAACTGCCTGTAACTGCAGCTCCAAGGGCCTGACAGCCTCTTCTGGCCTCTACAGGCACTCACACACGGTACACATTCACAGATACACACACACATATAATTTTTGAATTGAACACATAACTAATGAATACAAAATCTTCAAAACAAAATGAGCAAAACTTCAAAAGGAAACACAGATTAAATTCTTGTATTGAATTAAATCTGACCCCTGTCAAAACTGTGCTTTCTATTCTGTAGAAGCAGCTCTTAATAGTTGAGTACTCTGCTTGGATAGTATGTCACCACCATGTTAACACTGCTCCAAGATGTTAGTTTTCCAATCTAAAATTCCAGAGAAAAACTCAACTCTTAACTCTTTTTCTACACAAAACAAATGGATACTAAGAAAATTACAGTGAGCCAGGCATGGTTCACCTGTAACCTAGCACTTGGGAGGCAGAAGCAGAGTGACTACACAAGTCTGAGGCCAGTTTAACCTGCGGAGAGACCCTGTCTCAAAACACAACAAAAGAACAGTTAAGACTGAGGTGGTTCCCTTTTTTTTTTTTTTTTGTTCCCTTTAAGGAGTAGTCTTAGAAAAGCAATTTAGATGAGGGGTCTAGAAAATTGATTATAATGGTAGTTTAGTGATAAATGTAACTGTCTAATTCTACTGCTGATACTTTTTTCAAGTATTAATTTTATGTGTATGGGTGTTCTGGCTGCATATGTCTGTGTACCACTTGCACACAGTGTCTGCAGAGTCCTGAAGACAGCATCACATCCCCTGAACCTAGAATTAAAGGCTTCCATGAACTGCCCTATGGGTCCTGTGAATTGAACTCAAGTCCTATGAAAAAAGTAGCCAGCACTCTTAACCACGGAACCATCTCTCCAGCTTCTACTGTTGCTACTTTTATGTTTTAAGGTGAAATATGTTTGTTTAGTAAAACTATGAGCCTGAAGTGTGGCACACTCTATGTCAGCACTTGGGATGTAGAAGAGGATAAAGAATTTGAGATCAGCCTGTCCTGTGGAATAAACCTTCTGTACACAGTGAATATGTATTACTTTCATTGGTTAATAAAGAAGTTGACTAGCCAATAGCTGAACAGGATAAGGTTAGGTGAGAGAGCCAATCTGAGAATGCTTTTGGTTGTGTTCTGACAAATAAAGCTTGCTTGGAGTCAGAGAACAGAGCCAGCCTCTAGCTGACCAAAATTAACCATAGAGGTTTGGAGGACTATGGCAGAGAGGAGACACGAAGCAGTGAGGCAGGGCTGAGAGAGGATCTCGGCCTTTCTGGAGAAAGGAACGGAAGAGGTAGGAAGTCACTGGTGGCTGCTCCCCTGCTTCTCTGATCTTCAAGATTCTTACCCTGATATCTGACTCCCAATTTTTTTATTAATAAAGAATAATTAGATTAGGTAACATTTCATCCCTCTAGGGTCTTTGATGGAGTTAAAGACTAAGTAGTTAAATTTATAATTTTGCTTAGTTATGATAAAAAGCAAAATAAGTATAAACTAAGTATTTCCTTAGTTATAATAAAAAGCAAATTTAGCCGGGCGGTGGTGGCGCACGCCTTTAATCCCAGCACTCGGGAGGCAGAGGCAGGCGGATCTCTGTGAGTTCGAGGCCAGCCTGGGCTACCAAGTGAGTCCCAGGAAAGGCGCAAAGCTACACAGAGAAACCCTGTCTTGAAAAACCAAAAAAAAAAAAAAAGCAAATTTAGACTCACAAAGATAGATAAGAGTATTTTCTCTAATTTTTGCCAAGTACAAATAGATTGGATACTTCAACTGTAATTCTTAACTTTTTTTGTTGTATATAATCTATGTCAAAGTTAAAACCTTCCTTCTTAATTAGACAAAAAGGGGAAAATGCTGTGGAGTAACCCTTCAGTACACTGCGAATGTGTATTGCTCTCATTGGTTAATAAAAAAGAGCTGACTAGCCAACAGCTGAACAGAATAAGGTTAGGTGTGGGAGCCAAATAGAGAATGCTGGGAGGAAGAAGGATGGAGTCTGGAGTTGCCAGCCAAATGCAGGGGAAGCCAGAGATAAGTGTGCCATGCTAATAAAGGTACTGTCACGTGATGTAGTGTAAATAAGGAATATGGGTTAACTTAAAATGTAAGAGCTAGTTAGTAATTACCCTGAGCTATTGGCTGAACATTTATAATTAATGTAGGCCTCAGTGTGTTTATTGGGGAGCTGCTGGCAGGATAGAAACTTCCACCAACAAGCCTGAGCTATATACCCTCATATTAGTGGCTCCACATCTCACCTGATTAGATATTGTTTGACTCATGATGCTTGTACTCAGAAACTCACGAGAAGAATGATTTTAACAAAGTAAACCTTATTTCAAGCACCCACATACACAAGACTCACTAACACTAAGGTCTAGAACACCAGTTCCAGGGATTCTTGACTTCCTTCTGGCCTCAGTGGTCACTGAATGCATGCAATGCATAGATACCCTCTTATGGTCTCAAAGGGCATCAGGCATACATGTGCACAAACATGCACAAATACAAAACAACCATGCAAAAGAAACTTTTTTTTAAAGCATGGAAGTTTGAAAGGAGAGAACCTGTGTGGCTATATAATGCTGGTTCTAGAAGCAATCATCACTAAATAAAAATCTCAGTCTTAGGGTTCTGGGATGGCTCAGTTGTTAAGAGAGCCTGCTGTTTTTGCCACAGAAGGCCAAATGGACCAAAGTTTTACTCTCAGCACCCTTACTGGGCAGATCACTGCCACTTGTAACTCCAGCTCAAAGGATCCAATGCCTTCTAGCTTCTACAGGGATTGTACTCATGTGCACACGCCCACAAAGAGACTCACTCATATCGAAATCCTCCCCAAATGCATGATCTTGCTCTTCTGGGTTACATACAAGATGTGGATTATAAGACTCTACTGCTAGGCCAGCCTTGTGGTACATGCCTTTAATCCCCAACATTTGAGAAGCAGAGAGGTAGGTGGATCTCTGTGAGTTCCAGGGCAGCCAGAGACACATAGAAAGACCCTGTCTCAAAAAACAACAACAACAACAAAAACTCTACTGCTGACACTACACACTTGAGTTCCAAGACATAGAGAAATCAAGCTGGAACTGAGCTAGAAACTTCCTTTCTGGCTAGGCTTTCAAGTGCCAGAAAGTGCTCTGCAGGCTGCTGGGGGTGGGGGTGGGAAGGCCAAAGGTCTCACTGAGCCGTGAACCCTACAGACTACAATATTAACCTGCCTGGGAAGATGCTCAATTGTAATAGTGACATGACTGTTATGAGGGTAACCAACTGCCTACTGTTAGGATTTAAGGCATATTCCTTAAGAGGGAATCCATGCCTCCTAATATTGGATAAAAATTCCATGCTTGTTAGGTGTGACAGCATATGTATTTACTCCCAGAACTTGGGAAGCAAAGGCAGGTGGATCTCTGTAAGTTCAAGACCAGCCAGGTCTATACAGTAAGACCCTGTCTCAAAACAAAATAAAACCCAAACCACCCATGCTTGGGAAAGTCATATACCCAAGGGAGTAGGGAGCACTTAATATTCTTGGTTAGTAAACAGACACGGTATAAAAGTACCTCCTAAATATCCTGTCTATAGAGACAAGTGCTACTCTTAGTCTTAATCAAAGAAGACTGCAGTGAGCCATGGTGAATACAAAGACTCATGGCTGCAGAAGAATGACGGGCAAGGGTGCAGCCCTAAACAAGATATATATATATCTCCACTCTAAGCTTCAAGAACATCAAGGGAAGGGGGTGGAAAGAATTCAAGAGCTGGAAAACAGAAATCCTGCAAAATGTGAAGATACATCCATTTAATCAGAAACTTCACAGCAGCTGTGGTTACTGGTACTGAGCCTGTACAAGACTGGCCCTGCCACCAGTCAGCCATGAATGGGGAAGGGCCTCATGAACCCCTACTTTTTCTGCTACTACTGGCTACTGACACTTCTAGAAACGAAAAGTCATTACCTTCAGTTGTGTACTCACTGAGGAGCCCACAAACCCATGGTCACATAGATGGTCTTTGGTTAAATTCAATGGGTTACAAAACAATACAGAAAGTCATAGACATGGGCAAGAGATTTGTAGGAAAGAAGGGAGACTGACAGGGATGCCATATGGGTAAAGGAGGGTGTGTGATGGGGGGAGGACGATCGGAATGTATTATATACAGGTATGAAATTATAACAAAATTAATCAACTAAAAAAAACCCTAAGAACAACAAAAACCCCTTGGGCTGGTAAGATGGCTGAGCAGGTAAAGGTGTTTGCTGCCCAGCCTGGTTATGAGTGATTTCAATCCTGAGACTACATGATGGGAGGCGAGAACTTTCAAATGTAAGTTATCCAGCATGCAGAACACAAAATGTTAAAACAAACAAAATCTTTAATATCTAGATAGTATGGCTCACAGCTGTAATCCTAGCAGTTGTGAGGCTGAGGCAGGAAGATACATCACCACAGATCCAACCAAAGGCAGCCTGGGCTAGAAAGAACTTACTTCAAGTAATGAATAAGTAACTTTAACCCTTTATACAGGGGTTCATTTTGTCTTTTCCTTAGTATAAAGACACTATATTTTGATTTAAATGTTTCCTTTTTTTTCTTTTTGGTTTGTTTGTTTGTGACACGGTTTCTCTGTGTAACAGCCCTGGCTGCCTTGGAACACTCTCTATAGAGCAGGCACACATATGTTATACATACTTGCAAGCAAAATACACACATTAAGAATAACATCTGGGAGGGGCGACAAAAAGAAACCTTAAAATGAGTCTAAGAATTAAGAACTGGGGGCTTCATGGCAGTGTGTGGTTTTAGTCACAAGGCTTATTCTCCAGCATCAATATAAGCATTAAGTATTACATACACATATACCTTAAGAGCTAAGGTTTATCTGGGCCTAAGAGAGCATGCCTTTGAACCCAACACTAAGGAGGCAGAGACCAGTCAGAGTTTACATAGTGAGATCCTATCTCAAAAACAAACAAGAAATAAGACTTTCTAGATAGTAGTGTACATACCTTTAATCTCAGCATTCAGGAGGCAGAAGTAGGTGGATCTCTGTGAGTTCAAGGCCAGCCTGGTTTATAAAATGAGTTCCAGGACTACACAGAGAAACCCTGTCTCATAAAAACAAACTAACAGAAGAACAAATAAGATTTAAGTTATGCCTGCACTATCTTTCCAGCAAGTAAGCCACTCTGAAATAAACTACAGTAAAATGATCTGAGATTCTACCTTACTTGCAACCTAATAAAGTAGTTCAAGTCTCATCAATGGTGAGCAAAAGCAAGTAACTCAAAGATCAGAGACAAAGGGGCAGTTTATTACGAATAGCAATAGCACCAACTTAAGTATTCTGGGACAGGGCAAGACAATGCAGAGGTTCCTCCATCTTGTAGTCTTGCTGAAGCCATTTTAGGTTTGACTAGAATTTGATTACCTTGATAGAAAGCCCAGTGGAAAATTACTAAACTCAGTTCGAGAACCTGAGGCCAAGATGCCCCAGCTAATTCATGCCTGGTCCTGCTGGGCCGTGGTTTCGCACGCCTTTAATCCCAGCACTGAGAGGCAGAGGCAGGTAGATCTCTGTGAGTTGGAGGCCAGCCTGGTCTAGAGTGAGTTCCAGGACAGGCTCCAAAGCTACAGAGAAACCCTGTTTCTGTAGATGGACATTTCACCTCCTTATGTTCTGACTGGACTAATGAGAAAAGTGAGAGGGGCTAGAGAAAAAGGTTCTTCCCAGGAGAGGCCGGGAGGCTGGCTCTATTACACCTGGTCCCACCCACGCCCAACACACAGAGTTCTCTGGCTATGGGGAGGCCAGACAGGCTTTGTCTGAGGCTGTGTGACCATCATCTGCTCTACCCTTGAAGGAAGTGGTGCCTTTCTCCATCAGTGATTTATATAACTAGAAGACCTAAAACACTCCCTTTCAGGACAGCATCTATCAGCCTGTTGGAGACTTTTCTATACACACCAGCTGACTTGGAGTGATTGCCAGGAGCTCCTGGCCACCCTGTTTATAACCAAGTAGACCCAAATCTGGCTGGAAAGTTGTAGACTCAGGGGCTGGGTAGATGGACACTTCCCAAAGTAGAGGCCCAGACAGAGTGAACCTTGTCATTAACTGGACCCAGTTGGGACTCTAATAACAATGTAGGTAAGGAGACATTGGAAACTTCCCACCAAACATCACTGCAAGGATTAAAAGTGGCAGCCATAAAACCTACCAGCTTATCCAAGGTAAGTCAGGATACTCAAGTACCTGATGACAAATTGCCCGCTGAGTTACTGGAAAGGTTCTGTGAGGCATACCAGAATATTTACCCCCATAAACCTAGATGTCCCTTAAAACTGGTGAGACACTAATATTGCCTTTGTCACACAGCTGGCCCTAGACATAAGAAGAAAGCTGCAGAAATTAGAGGGTGTGATAGACTGAATGTAATAGGCCCTCATTAGCCCATAGGGACTGGCACTATTGGGAGGTGTGGCTTTGTTGAAGTGGGTGTGGCTTTGTTGGAGGAAGCATGTCACTGAATTCTGTTGCCTTCTGATCAAGACATAGCTAGCACCATGTCTAACCTACATGCCGCCATGCTCCCTGCTATGATTATAGACTGAACCTTTGACCTGTAAGTCGCCACCTCAATTAAATCTTTGTAAGAGTTACTGTGGTCATGGTGTCTCTTCACAGCAACAGAAATCTTAACTAAGACAGAGGGATTTGAAGGGATGAGTAGGTGTCAACTTTTCAAAGACAGACAAGGAAAGAAACTCTCCCATGTGGTGATAGCTGCCCTTGGAGAAACAGATGAAATAAGGGAAACAGACCAGAAGAAAGAATTAAAAACTCACTAACATTGTTTGATGAAGCCCCAAGAAAGGAATTAGACAAAAATATCCACAAAGCAGCATTTGCTCCAGTGTATGATTACCTCTCATAGCTTTGACCATTGAGGAAGAATATAGACAGGCAACAGAAGGCCCTTTAGAATCCCTCCGAGCCCTAGGGTACAGAGTCTCAACCAAGAAGGTTCAGCTGTGTGTCCCTCGGGTCATAAACCAAGGCTACAACCTAGAGGAAGGAAAGCAAATGCATACACTGTACGTCAGCCGTCCTGCAAATCCCTGCTCCCATATTAAAACAAAACAAACAAAAAAATAAAAAACAACAACAACAAAAAACAAGTACAGGAATTCCTAGGGGCAGCTGGATATTGCCAGCCATGAAAATGAGTATGAATTTGCTCAGTCAAGCCCTTCTATGTCAGCACCAGGAGTACAAAGCCTTTGGAATGAACTGAGACTGAGCAGAGGACCTTCTTCAAAACCTTGAAAAAGGCCCTGGTGTCTGCCCTGGCCCTTCCAGACATTATTAAGCCATTTCATTTGTATGCAGATGGAGCTGGAGGCATTCCCAAAAGGGTCCTCATGCAAACTCCGGGACCCTGGAAAAAGATTGGTGGCCTATTTGTCCAAGAGACTTGACCCAGTTGCAGGCGGATGGCCAACATGTCTAAGGGCTATAGTTGCCATCACCCTGCTGATAAAAGCAGTTGACAAATTAACTTTAGGGCAAGATTTGTTCTTGAGAGCCCCATATTCTATTGAGGTCCTCTTGAGGGGGGCACCCAAGAGATGATGTCTAATGCCTGGGGTGGGGTAAGGTGACCCAGATACCAAGCCCTGCTTCTGGATCAACCCTGCATTTTAGTTCCACAACATGTGAGCCCTCACCCTTGTCAGTCTCTTGTGGGATGATGACCTCATGGAACCTCAGCAAGACTGTCTTGAGGTGATGGACTGTGATGGACTTAATCCAGTCTATCAGGCCTGATCTGACTAATGTCCCATTGGTGACACCAGATCGGAGGAGCAGATCGGAGGAGCAGTTTCGTTCAAGATGGTATCAGGTATGCAGGAATAGCAGTAGTGACCTAAGATAAGACTATCTAGGCACAATCTTTAATCAGGAGAACCTCAGCTCAACAAGCTGAGCTTTTAGCTTTGACCCAAGCATTCTGCTGGCGGAAAGACTATGCTGTCCCCATATACACTGATAGGCAATATTCTTTCACCATGGCCCAGATCCATAGGGCTCTACACAGGGAAAAGAGAACCTTTAACCTCAGCAGAAAAAGTAATCAGAAACAGAGAAGAAATCTTAGCCCTATTAGAAGCTCTCTGGTTATGCAAGAGTGTAGCCATTGTCCATGGCAAAGGATACCACAAAGGGGATTCCCCAGAAACCAGAGGTAATATAGAGCGGCTGACTTGGCTGCCCAGGAAGTAGTCCTAGAACTAGTGGGGCCTCACCAAGTCTTAGAAGCTCTGCCGGAGCCCAGCTTACCAGACCACTCATAATGCATGCCAGGAGACTGACTGCAAAAACAAGAACTAGCCATACAGGATAAAGGATGGTGGTAGTAGATGCTGCTGGATGGCAGATCCATCCTTCTCATGAGTCTAGGAAGGTGATGGGTTATGACCTCCACCAAGCTACCCACCTAAGAGCCACGAAAGCTGTGGCGCTCCAGATCCAGGTATTATGTTCCAAATTTGAAAGCCTTACTATAAAGACACCACACCTTTAGATGTGCCATCTGTACTCAGGTAAACCTCAAAGGGAGATGATCCCACAAAGAATCCAGGCTTGAGGAAATAGGCCTGGGGAACATTTGGAGTTGGACTTTATTGAAATCAGGCTGCCAATGGCGAGTTACCCTGCCCAGGACAACGTACCTGCATATTGTCCTCAAATTATAATCTTGCTTCTTCACCTTACAATAAGGCTTCCTCAAATGCCCAACAAACCAAATTAGCCTAAAAGACTGCATATTCTTTCATGCCCCTGAAGCTACCTACCTGGCTTGCTACCTAGCTTGTACTAATGGTTATCCTTTACGTACATGCCTACAATGGAGAAGAGGGGGAAGCTCCTGGCCTTGTCTCAAACAGGCCCCAATTCTAGCCCCGATCTCTAGTAGGGACAGGAATAGCCAGTGCAGCTGCCATAGGCACCTCAGCCTTGATTGTTGGGAATCAAAACTTTAGGGAACTCAGTTCCCAGATACACTCAGACCTAGGCCATTTGGGGAGTTCTACTTCTAGGCTGGAGAGCCAAGTTGACTCCCTTACAGAGGTAGTCTTACACAATTGAAGGAGGCTAGATCTACTTTTTTTTTTTTTTAATGAAACAGATAAGACTTGGCATGGCCTTAAGAGAAACTTGCTATTTCTGTGCCAACCAATCAGTAATTAGGAAAACCTTGCCATGGTCAGGGAAAACATTAAAGAAAAGGAAGAAAGGAGACATAGATCAGAGAGTTGGCATCAGGCCGTTTATCTGGTCCCCATGGCCGGTCACCCTACTGTCAGCATTAGCCTGATTCTTAATCCTGATCCAGCTAACTATGGGGCCCTGCATCCTCAACTTCATGGCCAATAATATATCAGAGAATAAACTTAGTTAAGCTACTGGTCCTTAGGACCAATCATGTCCCCCAGAACAGGACAAGTCAATGTTTCGTCTCATGCCCATGGAACCAATTAGAGAATATGACAGGGCAAGATAGTGCACAGGTTTCTCTAGCTTGTATTTTTGCTGAGGCCACTTTAGGTTTGACTGGAGAATCTTGTGGAAAATTACCAAACTCTATTCTAAGAACGTGAGGACAAAATGCTCAACTAATTTATATTGACTTCTGTTAAACTGCCTGCTTGTGCAAACCTCCTCCTCCAGCTAACTGCTTATCTTAGCTTCTGTTAAACTGCTTGTTTGTACAACCACTCCTCCTTGCAACCACCAGCCAAGGTGGTTTTTTTGCCTTTAAAAGCTCCTTGCTCTCGGGCGGTGGTGGTGCACACCTTTAATCCTAGCACTGGGGAGGCAGAGGCAGGCAGATCTCTGTGAGTTCAAGGCCAGTCTGGTCTACAAAACAAGTTCCAAGAAAGGCACAAAGGTACACAGAGAAACCCTGCCTCGAAAAAACAAAAAACAAAACAAACAACAAACAAAGCTCCTTGCTCATAATCAGACTACAACCCATAGCTCAAAGAAGCTAGGAAACAAGGAGGACCCTAAGAGGGATGTACGGATCACCTTGGGAAGGGGAAACAGAGGAGATCCCAATGAGTAAACTGGGGATGGGGGGTGGGCAATACAGGGGAGGGGATGGGGAATAAGAACATGAGGGAATGGGATAGTTGAGCTGGGGGGAGGGACAGAGTGGGAGAGCAATGAAAGAGATATCTTGATAGAGGGAGACATTATGGGGTAAGAAAGAAACCTGGTGCTAGGGAAATTCTTAGGAATCCATAAGGACGACTCCAAATTAGACTACTAGCAACAATGGTGAGGGTGCCTAAACGGGCCTACCCTGGTAATCAGATTGGTGAATACCCTGTCATTATAGAGCCTTCATTCAGTAACTGATAGAAGCAGATGCAGAGATCCACAACCATGCACCAGGCTGAGCTCCGGGAGGCCAGTCAAATTGAGAGAAGAGGGATTATATGGGGGGGGGGGGGTCAAGATCATGATGGGGAAATCTACAGAGACAACTGAGCTAAGCTCAAAGGAACTCAGATACACTTTAGTGCAATAGCTGTGGAACCTGCATAGACGGACTAGACACTTGGCACAGGAGACAGTTGTATAGCTGAGTCTGAGGGGCCCCTGACACACAGTGTGATCAGGATCTATCCCCCGTGTATGAGCTGGTTTTCTGGACACCTTGCTCACTCCTGATAAAGTGGGAAGGGGCCTGGTCCTGCCTCAACTGAAGGCTTAGTGTCCCCCCCCCATGGGAGAACTTACCTTGCTGAAGGAGGGGAGGAGGGTTGAGGGAGTGGAAGGCAGGGGGATGGGGTTGAGGGTGGGGTGTAGCGGGAGGAGGGATGAGAGGGGGATCTGTGGTCGGTAAGTAAAATGAATAAAAAAAATTAATTAAAAAAAAAAAAGCTCTGCCGGGCGGTGGTGGCGCACGCCTGTAATCCCAGCACTCGGGAGGCAGAGGCAGGTGGATCTCTGTGAGTTTGAGGCCAGCCTGGTCTACAAAGCTAGTCCAGGACAGGCTCCAAAGCTACGGAGAAACCCTGTCTCGAAACCTTCCCCCCCCCCCAAAAAAAGCTCCTTGCTCTAAAATATATATAGCAGTGGTTTTCAACCTTCCTAATGCTATGACCCTTTAATATACAGTTCATTATGTTGTGGTGACTGGCCCCTAACCATAAAATTATTTTTGTTGCTACATCATAACTGTAAGTTTGCTACAGTTAAGAACTGTAATGTAAATATCTGATATGCGACCCCAGTGAAAGGGTAGTTAGACCCAGGGGTCATGTCCCACAGGTTGAGAACTGCCATGTTGCATTTGTACCCTGAGTAGGTGTAGTTCCAGCCAACTGGAATAAAAACTTTGAATTGGCTATACATTACTTCTGAGTGGTATCCAGTGGACTCCCCATAACAATAGAGACTCATGGAAAATAGTTTCCTATGACTAAAGACAACATACAGCTAAGTGAATCTAAGACAACAATCCAAGCCCTCAATCGCATCAACCTAGTGTAATTAGTTAACATATTAACTCAAAACAGTTACTACTCCCCTTAAAACATGCTAAAAGTGACTGGCCACCAGGTGTGATGGCTCATGCCAGTGATGACCCTCACTCTGGAGAGGCTGAGGCGGGAAGATTGCTAGTTGTGAACAAGTCTGGGTCACTACATAAGCCAAACAAAACACATACACCAACAAACCAAAAACCACGAAGAGAAACAGATTTCTCTTCCGCAGTTATTTCGTATTTTTAAAAGACGTCAATTTGCCCAAATAATTGCAGCGTTAAAAACTTCAAGCGGTCTCCCAGAAATGACTGTTACTTTAAATGCTTTAAACCTGTTAACATAAGCAATGGGAACTACCTGTCAAAAACTAATTACCCAATAACACCACAAAAGAGAAAGTAACTTCCAACTACTGCGTACAAAACACTTTGGAAGTCTATTTACTTTCTGCCCTTTATCGTGCCGCTCAAAATAAAATCTCCGAAAGCAGCAGACAGCAAAACTCCTTCTCCCGGTTCCTTTGTCCCCAACGGAGAGGCTAGGGAGAGGGAACTCATTAAGGTAAAGAGCTCCGAACGCACAAGATTCGAAACAGACGGCAACCAATCTGCAATCAATCATCAAAGAAACTCCCCATCACTTCATCTCCATCCCTCCCTCCCTCCCCCGCTCCGGCTCGCCTAACCCGGGTGTACAAGAGCCGATCCGGATCGTATGCACCCGGACAAAGCTACGCGGAGGCAGCGGGGAGCTTGCAAACTCGCCGCGGCCGTCAGAGCTCCTCAAAAGTGAGGGACTCGCCGAGTCGCTTGGCCAGCCGGGGCCCTCTTCACCCCTCCCCAGTCGCGTGATAGCGGGTCGCGCCCGCCACCTCGCGGGCCCCTCTCACCTTGGGTAGCGAATGGCGAAGGACCACCGGCCGGGGAGCCTGGGGCGGGGGCGGGGGCGGGCGCGGGTGGAGGGGTCTCTGCCGAGCCCGGCGCGGGCGCCGACAGCATGAGGTAGCGCTGGGGCGCGGGCAGGCAGCGCTGGCAGAACGAATGCAGGCAGGGCAGCAGCTTGGGTGCCCGGCTCTGGATGTTCTGGTGGCACACGGCGCAAGTGTCCAACAGGTTGAGCCGGGCTGCCTCGCCGCCGCTCTCCGAGTCCGGGCCCTGCCGGCTCTCGGCCTCGTTCTCTCCGCTCGGCGCCGCCGCTGCGGGGCCCCCGGCCGGAGCCGCCGCCGCAGCCGCCTTCTCCACAGCCACCTCCATTGTCCTGCGGCCGCCGCCGGGGAAGCGGGAGCGCGCTCCCCGCCCGCCGCCCCCGACGACCTCCGCCGCCTCCCGCTTCTCCTCGGAGGCCGCGCGGACTCGCGGAGGGAGCGCCGGGAGGAAGCCGCCTCCCGAGTGGCGCGGCCGGAAGACGCGGAGCTGTCAACGGGGACCGGTTCCCGCACCGCGACGCCGCCGCGCGGGCCACCAGGCAAACCGCCGCCGAGGCGCTCGAACCCGCCCAGCGCGCCCTCCCGCGCCTAAGCAGCCTTTCTCTCGGGCCCCTTGGACCACCGCGGGCCCCGCCCCCACCTCCCTCTCCCAGCAACCGCGGCGACAGCAAGCGGCGCGCCAGCCAATGGCCGCCGCGCCTGCCCAGGGGGCGGGGCCTGCGGGAGCCCGCGAGGCTCGGACGGCCCCCGCGGGAGGCTGGGAGTGGGCGGAGCCAGCCCCCGCTCCGATGGCCGAGGACCGCGGCCGCTGATTGGCTCGTTCTCTGTGTGTGTGTGTGTGTGTGTGTGTGTGTGTGTGTGTGTGTGTGTGTGTGTGTGTGTGTGTGTGTGTGTGTGTGTGTGTGTGTGTGTGTGTGTGTGTGTGTGTGTGTGTGTGTGTGTGTGTGTGTGTGTGTGTGTGTGTGTGTCTTGTGTGTGTGTGTCTTGTGTCTGTGTGTGTGTCTTGTGTGTCTGTGTGTGTGTCTCGCCTCTGAAGATAGTAAAGGGATCGTTTGTTAATTGGCTCGCTGTGTGTGTGTGTCTCGCCTCTGAAGATAGTAAAGGGATCGTTTGTTAAGGAGCCGGTGCCGGCGCCTGGTTCGGCCCGCAGCTATGGCCCCGCCTAAGGGGCGGGGCTCCACCTTGTCTACCCCACCTGGTTAATTAAGAAACTGCCTGGAAAACTGCTTCTACTACGCGAGCTGGAGAGGAGGGAGGATTGTGGGAGGGCCAAGGGAGGATGAAGGAGAAGTAAGTAACGTGCAAATGAGAAAAGAACCAAAACACGTTGTGCAAGCACACACACACACACACACACACACACACACACACACACACATTGTGTGAAAAGGGAAGCGTGCAGGCAGCTTGAATTTTTTTCTGGCCCTGAATTCATCTCTGTGATGAATGAATGTGTGTGAAGTATAGGAAGAGAAATTGCAAGATTGTCGGAATTAAAAAAAAAAAAAAACTACCCCAATGGAAAAAGGTGAAATTAATTTTGCCTCTTAGATGAATAAAAGCAGTTAATTTTTCAAGGATTAAATAAAAGATTTGCAAATGTCTTAGCTACATGAATATTAAACTATTAAATAAAAATCCAGATGTGGTGGCACATACCCAAACTCCTAATACCTTAGAGGCTGAGGCAGGAGAATCACTACAAATTCAGGATCATCCTAGGTTATAGTCAGCGTAAAACCCTGTCTCAAAGTAGGGGGAAGAGCTCAATTTTAGTTTTAAGAGTTTCAGTGGCTGGGCGGTGGTGGCGCACGCCTTTAATCCCAGCACTCAGGAGGCAGAGCCAGGCGGATCTCTGTGAGTTCAAGGCCAGCCTGGTCTACAGAGCGAGATCCAGGACAGGCACCAAAACTACACAGAGAAACCCTGTCTTGAAAAACCAAAAAAAAAAAAAAAAAAAAAAGAGTTTCAGTATTATATTTCATGTCTTCCCTCTCCCACGCTTGTTACCGGAAATTCTGGGGAGTCCCATGGGAGTTGCCACCTGTTACTAGGGAAATCAGAGTCCCCTCTTGAGGTTCTTCGTCTCATTAATAAAAGAATTTAAGAACCTCAAAGGGAAGCTGGAGGAAATTTTATTAGAGTTTAAAAGAAAAAAACCCAATGCAGGCAAGCTGTAAATCGTGCCGGGTGCCCAGAGGAAGATGAAGAAGTGGAAGAGAAAAAAAGCCATACCATTTTTGTTAAGCAGACTTAGAGGTCAGTCACATGGTTACAAGCAGCAGCATGGCCAGGAGGGGAGCTTTAGAGGAAGAGTAAGGAAGCCCAGAGTACCAGAGAACTTGTATCAGGCCAGCCTCCGGAAGAAAAACAGAGAGGAGAAGAAGAGGGGAAAGATGGACGGTTCTGAGTCAGGACTCCTGGAGAACCTCCTGGGGAATTTGCAACTGCTGCACTAGGGACCAGGAATTTTGCAAAGGGAAATGTACATTATCTCATGAAAGGGTGGGTTATTTCTCCCTCTCTTCAGCATGGATTAAGGTGAACCTGCCTTCCTTAGCCACGTGATTGTCTGGCCCAGTTGGATTAAGGTTTAAAGATGAAGACAATGGCATGTCCCCAGCCCAGAGGTAGATTCCACTGTTTGGGGCTAGCAGGCAACAATTTTCTCTTAATGGGCTTTTAATAAAGATAATAGAAATTACATGTTCAGACAAAACCTAAGTGTGGTGGTGCATGCCTTTAATTCCAGTACTTGAGAGGACAATGCAAACTGATCTCTTGAGTTCAAGGCCAGCGTTGAGTTCAAGGCCAGCGTGGTCTACACAGAGAAATCATGTCTCTAAAAACAACAAAAAGCTGAGTAAAGAGCCTCCTGGAGCTTGAAGTGAGAGGAGACAAGCTTTGTACATACATGACTTAAAAAGCTTACATGCTGTTAATCACAAAGATTTGAGGAGACAGACCACAGACACAAATCATCATGGTCAAATTTATTAAAGTAAGCTTTTTATCCATGTATACAAGCGCCCTTCCCCTAAGGTGGGGTTCAAGAGGTCAGCCTTGCACATGAGGAAGACCAGGACTTCAAGCTCAGGGGCTGGGGGTTTACAAATGGAGGATTTGGCAGGCAAATAAGTCAGGGTTACAGAAGCAGAACATACGGTGGTCTTAACAGGGTAGTCATAACAACTTTTTGGAACAAAGGTAGGATTTCAAGATGGTCATTACAACTTTTTGAAACAAAGACATGATTGCTTTTTCCTGGAACAGGTAGTACAGAGCCATTTGTAGTTAAGGTTACAGCCAATCCTTGAGAAACAGAGATTTAATTACAAACAGGAATGAACCTAGTTTGTCTTTACTATAAGATGGCTTTCAAGACAGAGGCAGGCTGGTTCATCAGTGCTTATGTGTAAGTGAAGTAATTGTGGACATAGCTCAGAGGCGGATATTGTCTTGTGTGTAAGGCTTTGCTAAAACTGAGATGATCCTGGAGGAATTAACTAAATGACATCAGAATGGCAAACTTGAAGTCAGCAACACCTCGGACTTGCTTCCCAGGACAGCTAATAGGTCTCCAGTATCAGGTTCTCCCACTTAATTATCTTTGATCACACTGTGAAACCCGAGATTGCGTTACTTACTGGAAAAACCTGTTTATAGTTGTGGTGTGGCTCAGCCCTAGAACACACCTTTAATCCAAGTGCTTTCTGCTGGAATATTGTAAATATTCAATAAATAAATAAAGTCAGCCTTAGGTCAAGAGGCGGAGCAAGCAACCAGTTGACAGGAAGTGAACATAGGATTATTAAGAAAAACCATAAAGAGTGAAAGGAAATGAGGTGGACAAAGAGAGAAACACACAGGAAGCAGAGGGAGGAACATTCAGTTTGAGGGGTCTGGTTTGAGACAGTGTCAGAGTAAAAGAGGTTTTGGGGATGTCAGCTGAGGAGGAAGATGAGTTGGGTGCTTTCTCTGCCTCTCTCAGCTAACAGACTTTTACCCTAGCATCTGGCTCCTGAGTCTTTATTGGTAAAACTGAATGACTGAGATTTTGTTAAAAACAACACTTAAAAGCCCGGCAGTGGTAGCATACACCTTTAATTCTAGCACTCAGGAGGCAGAGGCAGGTGGATCTCGGTGAGTTTGAGGCCATCCTAGTCTACAGAGTGAGTTCCAGGACAGGCTCCAAAGCTACACAGAGAAACCCTGTCTTGAAAAACAAACACAAACAAACAAACAAACAAAAAAATAACATTTTATGATCTTCAATGACTGTTAATTTTTTACAGATGACCTTCCAAGCCTTTGTAATATGCTTTGTGTATTTGGGGATTCAATCTTGGACCAAAATTATTCACACACAAAAGGCATCTTGTTGGCTGGAGAGATGGTTCATCAGTTAAGAGTGCTTGCAGCTCTTCTGGAGGACCCAAGTTCAGTTTCCAGCACACATTTAGTGGCTCATAACTGCCTATAACTCCATATCCCAGGGATCCAACATCCCCTTCTGGCTTCCACAAGCACACACACTCATATGTGCATGCATATACACATACAATTAAAAAATACAAATACATTCTAAAAAAAAAAATAAAGTGCCTGTACTCAACGCTCCCTAAACAATATAGCATGACAGCTATGCAATATTTACACTGTATTGTGTATAAGTAATCTAGATTTGATTTCGCACATACGGGTGGATTTGTATACATTATACGCAAACACTAGGCCATTTTAGGAAAGAGAAGTAAGTACCCACAGAATTTGGTATCCATGGGTATCTTGGAACAAATGCTCATCAATACCCCAGGGAAACCTGTAGCAGTTTCTCAGCCATCTCTTTGTGTAAGAATGACCTGGGAAACTTACTTCAATGCAATTTCTTTCTCTCAATCTCCATTTTGAATTTTAACAGCATTCAGAGGTGTTAAGTACACGTTTCCTCTAGATTGAAACATCTCTTCCAGGAGGAATGAAGGAGGTTCTAGAAGCTCAAGAAACAAGACTACAGAAGCTCAAGAAAATTATAAGACTCTTTTTTTCAAGACAGGAGAGATCTCTGCCAAGAAGCAGGTAGCCTGAGAATCATAACTCAACTAGAAGCCCTCTCCATACTGGTCTACCTGCCTAACGAAGCCCCACAGATGAAACCATCAGAAACTGCAGGAATACTGGTCCTCACGTACACCTGACCTGAAGGACCAGAAGAGGCCACCTAAAATTCAGGCAGGCATCCAAGGGAATTACCAAGGACTGACAATTTCCCCTCTCACACTAGCCAGAACCTCAGGAGCACTGTGGTTGCAGAGACCCCACCGTTCCCACTGGCTCCTCCTGCATACAGCACTGTGGAGAGCCTGCTAAAGACAGAGGGATCTGAGAACTTCACCTTTCAACTCAGCCCAGCTGTGCCAGCAATTCATGCCTTGGGCATTCCATTTAGTTCTTAGCTTGTATTATTTAATTCCCACTCCTGTAGCTACATCTCATGAAAGCTTTATTTTTGCTTGTATATTACTCAGGCAAAATTTTAGGACTGTTGTTTATGTTTCTCTGCCTGATTTGCTATAAAGCATTCTCTGCTATTGTCTCCAGCCACGTCTCATATACTCTCCATTTTATTCCTGTGTCTTCTTTCTGTCGTTCTTATTCTTTCCTCTTTCTACTCCATTTAGATTTATTTTTTCAATGTGTATAAGTGTTTTACCTGTGTCTTAGTTATTTTCCTATTGATGTAAAGAGATACCATGACCAAGGCAATGATAAAAGAAAGCATTTAATTGAGGGTTTGTTTACCATTTCAGAGGGTGAATCCATGACCATCATGGAGTGAGTGTTCATGGCAGGCAGGCAGGCAGGCAGGCACGGTGCTGGAGCAGTAGCTAAGAGTGTACATCTTTTTTTGTTTGTTTGTTTTGGTTTTTCGAGACAGGGTTTCTCTGCGTAATTTTGCACCTTTCCTGGAGCTCACTTGGTAGCCCAGGCTGGCCTCGAACTCACAGCGATCTGCCTGGCTCTGCCTCCCGAGTGCTGGGATTAAAGGCGTGCGCCACCACCGCCCGGCTAAGAGTGTACATCTTAATCTACAAACGTGAGACAAGAAGAGAGAGAGATTAAGCCTGATGTGAGTTTTGAAACCTCAAATCCCACCCCCAGGGACACCCACCAACATGCAGGCCACGCCTTCTAATCTTTCCTAAACAGTCCACCAACTGGGAAACCGATCATTCAATATACGAGCCCACGGGAGCCATTTCATCCAGACCACCACAGCCTGTATGGATGTTATATGCACCATTTGTGTGCCTGGTGCCTGAGGAGGTCAGAAGAGAGTGTCAGATCACCTGGAATCGGAGCTAGGGATGGTTTTGAACAACCATGTGGGTGCTGGGAACCAAACCCAAGTCTTCTATAAGAGCAGCAAATGCTCTTAACTGCTGAGCCGTCTCTCCAGCTCCTGTAATACAATTTGATATTACTTAAATTGCTCTTGGTTGAGGATGTAGCTCATTTGGTAGAATGCTTGCCTAGTGCAGGAAGCTGGCATGTTCACACCTATGACCCCATCTCTTCGGAGGTGGTGTCAGGAGGATCAGATGTTCAAGACCATCCTCCTCAGATGGTCTTTCTTTCATTTTCAAAGAAAATTATCTTCCATATTTTTAGCCTTCTATTCTGGTTTGGAAATAAAATATCCTTCTCAGTCTCATGTATTTAAAGTCTTGGTCCCCAGCTGGTGACACTATTTTGGGAGGTGGTGGAAATTTTAGGACGTAGGACCTAGTTGGAACAAGTAGGTCATTGAGAGCATGCCCTGGAAAGATGAATCCTATTACCAGCTCCTTCCTCTGTCTCTCTCTGTTTCCTGGTTCTCACAAAGGGAGCAGTTTTGTTCTACTGCATTCATCTACAACAGTGTTCTGCCTCATGATGGACCTTGGAGTAATGGAGATGTCTGGCCATGCACCGAAACCTCTGAAATCATGAGCGCAAATAAATCTCTTCTCCTTTTTAATTGTTTTCTCAGGTATTTATTGAAGAAACAAAAAAGTCTAATTTATCTTAATATCACAGAAGATATATTTTTCACTTCGCTTAAGTATGTATGGCCTCTGTATTTTAAGTATAGACTTATCACTTTAGTTTCTTTTATCTAAGTCGTTATTTCCTTATCTATTACTCTCTGTTGTAGAATACTGTCCTCTACACATGGCATTACTATCGCCCTCTTGAATTCTCAGCAGTTGTGAGTACCCCTCATAAGGCCTGCTCAAGATGGGGCATATACATGGTGAGTCGAGCAGCAGGGAAGGGGGCTCACAAGGCTCCACCCCTCTCTGAAGGCAAATAGGAAGTGGCTGGCTTCTGGGCACAGAGACATTGTCTTCAGTGGTATAGTTACTTGTGAGTTCTCCATGTTCCTCCTCACCCATGCTCTTGTACATAACCCCAGTTAAAGTCATTGGTTCACCAAGTTATGCTTGGCTAGGATCCTTTTTCTCTTTCTGTTTGTGCTGCCCTGTCTGTAATGAATAGATGTTTCTTTGTCTCCTCAGGAAGTTCACACAATGTTCTTTTTGTAAGTATTGTTCCAAATACATGTCACAAAGATCCACACTGCTTGTGGATTATTGTTCTTTAGTTCCAGTGCTTACAGTCTCATTCTAAAACTTTCTGTCCCCGTCCCACCCTGCTACCCTGAAAGCTTTTCCCAGTTGCATCCCCATCTGATCTTCCTGTTGGTATCCCCACCTTCCCATACACATCCTAAACTGTGCTTAATTGGACAACTTGCCATTTTCTAAACTGACTCGTACCAACCCAACCTTTGAAGATGTTAGAGTGTCAACAAAGAGAGCTAGGACATATATGTTGGTGAGGGTTTCTCATCCCACACTCAAGATGGTAGAGTGTGGAAAGTCTAAAACTCCCAGGGAGGGTTTTGGGGGGGGGGTATGGGTGTGTGTGTATGTGTGTGTGTGTGGTGTTGTTGTTTTTGTGTTTTGAGACAGGGTTTCACTGTGTATTCTAGGCTGTCCTGAAATTTGCCCTGTAGACCAGGCTGGCCTTGAACTCATACCTCTGCCTGCCTCTGCCTCCCTAGTGCTGGAATTAAAGGTGTGTGTCACCACGCCCAGCAAGAATTGGAGTTTGTTTAAAGGCAATTTTAACTTAAAATTTAAGTACAGGTGTTGAGAGAAAAAGAAGTGTTTGGGGAATATTCAGAGTATGGATATTGGTTTCTCAAAAAAAGTCTCCCTTCAATGTCTTTATAGTAGCAATGTATACGATTTTGGCGATTTTTGAAGTTATTATGTTCAAGGAGTCACTAAGGAATTTAAATAAAATTGCAGCATACTTCCGGAGATGTAACCTAACAGATTATAATTGATAAAGTAGAGGCTGGAGGGATGACGTAGTGGTTAAGGGCATTGACTGTCCTTCCAGAGGACCTGGGTTTGATTTCCAGCACCCACTTGGCAGCTCTCTACTGTCTTTAACTCTAGTTTCAGGGCATCTATAGTTGGACTCTCTTTGAACCACTATCTCCCAAATAATGACAAAGATTTCTTTCAAGTATCAAAACTCAGCCTTAGCTTAGCCTTGTTCCCAACTAGCTCTTAAAACTTGAATTAACCCGTTTATATTAATCTACATTCTGCCATGTGGCTCGTGACCTCTCCTCAGTACCATATGTCTGACTTGCTACAATCTACCTGGCAAATCTTCCTGCCTCTCATATTCTTCCTCTCTTTCTCCGGAAGACCCGCCTATCCGCTCCTGCCTAGAGCTATTGGCTGTTCAACTCTTTATTAAAACAATCAGAAGGTACCTTAGCAGAGACACTTCTTCACAATGTACAAAAAGATTATCTCACAACTGGGATCCAATGTTAATCCCATTGGATGAGAATAAAGACCACAGACTCAATTTTTTTTTTTTTTGGTTGAATTAAATGAGTTTTACCACTGTGCATAGCAAAGCCAGTCTGGTGGCTGTTTCCCCTAACTTGGGGCTCAGGAGATCAGCACTGAACAAAAGGGGTGTGAGGTTTTTATAGCCTCACCAGAAGGTTGGCAGATTTCCAATAAGGAACTTGGCGAGCAAAATACAGAAGCAGATAAGATTATTTGGCAGAACATCTTGTGGTTTGATGAGAGGTGGAGGTCAAGGAATGGTTGGAGTTGTGAGTCAAATTCCAAAGGGTATGGGACATGTCAAAGTTTAGGAAAAGGTCAAGGCACAGTTAAACTTAAATTTTACAATAAACAAAATTGAGCTTATTTTGATCTTATAACAAGATGGCTTCGGATCTTAACATGAAGTCAGGCTGGTCCATTACCTGCACCCTCTTCTGGCCTCTGAAGGGACCAGACACATATGTGAATAAACATATATACAAGTAAAACACCCATATAAAAAAAATAATAATAAATAAAATTTATAATTGATACAGTAAAATTCCTAGATCACAGGAATACAAGAAGTTAGGGTATCTTCCTTCTAAACGAAGTCATATTTGTGAGATTTCCAGATAATATTCAGTACATAAGCCTACTTTGTCTCTATTTTTGGTGTGTTTTGTTTTGTTTGAGACAAGGTCTCATCTAGTAGACCAGGCTGGATTCAAACTCACAGAGATCCACCTGCCTCTGCTTTCCAAGTGCTGGGATTACAGGCATGCCCCACTACATCAGGTTCTATTTTAATTATTTTTTTAAAAAAACTGTTGATCAGGGGGCTGGAGAGATGGCTCAGAGGTTAAAAGCACTGGCTGCTCTTCCAGAGGTCCTGAGTTCAATTCCTAGCAACCACATGGTGGTTCACAACCATCTATAATTTGATCTGGTGCCATCTTCTGGCATGTAGGCAAAACACTATATACATAAATAAATAAATAAATCTTTTTTAAAAAAATCTATAAAATCTGCAAAAAAATAAAATAAAATAAAACCCCAAAAACTGTTGATCTGAATGTATAGGTATGTGTGTAGATGATATATGTGGGTATATGTGCTGTGGGTGCTTGTATGGTACCCAGAGGACATCCTGTGGACTAGATTCTATCTATCTTTAAGTGAGTTCTGGGTATCAAACTCAGTTCATGAAGCATTTTGGCCAAAACTTATACCATTTAAGTCATCTTGTGTATCAGCCTAATGGGCGCTGTGGATATTGCTCTGTATGCAGTGAATGTATTGCTCTTATTGGTTAATAAATAAAACACTGATTGGCCAGTAGCCAGGCAGGAAGTATAGTATATGTGGGATAAGCAGAGAGGAGAATTCTGGGAATAAGAAGACTGAGTCAGGAGTTGCCAGCCAGACACAGAGGAAGCAAGATGTGAAGGCAGAACTGAGTAAAGGTACCAAGCCACATGGCTAAACATAAATAAGAATTATGGGTTAATTTAAGTATAACAGCTAGTCAATAATTAGCCTAAGCTAATGGCCAAGCAGTTTTAAATAATATTAGCCTGTGTGTGTTTATTTGGGTCTGAGCAGCTTCGGGCCTGGACAGGACTGGAGAAAACTCCAACTACAGAGGGCTTCTAAAACATCCTGGCCCGGGCAGTGGTGGTGAACACCTTTAAACCCAGCACTTGGGAGGCAGAGGCAGATGGATCTCTGTGAGTTCGAGGCCAGCCTGGTCTACAGAGCAAGATCCAGAACAGGTACCAAAACTACACAGAGAAATCCTTTCTTGGAAAAATAAAAAAAAAAAACCATAATAAAATAAATAAATACATAAATAAATTTT
The DNA here is from genome assembly GCF_049852395.1 of Peromyscus maniculatus bairdii. Taxonomy (NCBI): domain Eukaryota; kingdom Metazoa; phylum Chordata; class Mammalia; order Rodentia; family Cricetidae; genus Peromyscus; species Peromyscus maniculatus. The sequence goes on from NC_134854.1 coordinate 53,268,204, forward strand.
TGCTGGGCGGTGGTGGCATATGCCTTTAATCCCAGCACTCAGGAGGCAGAGGCAGGCAGATCTCTGTGAGTTTGAGGCCAGCCTTGCCTACAGAGTGAGTTCCAGGAAAGGCACAAAGCTACACAGAGAAACCCTGTCTCTAACTCCCCCCCCCCCCAAAAAAAAAAGGTCCTGGAAAACAAGACTTAAGTGAATTTCCCTTCCTTCTTTCCTCTTTCCTTCTCCCCTTCTTTTTTCCCCACTCCCTGTCTTCTTCTTCCTCCTCTTCTTCTTTCCTTCTTCATCTCTCCTTTCTCTTTCATTGTCCCCTTTCCTCTATATATTTATTTATTGATGACTCTCATGTAATCCATCCTCGATTCCAACTCCTGGTTTGTTGAAGATGACCTTGAACTTTTAATTTTGCTGCCTCTATATCCTAAATATTCATAGTATGGCATGCGCCCTCACACTTGGCTTCTTGTTTACTTCATTATGGGGAAGGGCGAGTGCTATTTGTGTACGTCCCCAGGACGGGACCCTGGAGGACTGCTCCTGGCTTCTCTTGACCTTTCCCTTTATACCGTTCTTGTGCTGATCTGAATTTCCATACTTTTGATGTAATAAATTATACCTAAGTGGATGTCTAACCATCTCTTCTGTGCCTTGTGTTCTTGTAAGCAGCTCATTCAAACGGAGGATAATCTCCAGGGTCCTCAACCCAGGGGCAAGTCAGTTCTCTAGCTAGATTGTAATTTATTGGAACCTAGAACTACCTCCTCTCTTCTCCATTCCTTTTAACATTTCCCAAATTTCATGAATGACAAAAATCTCGAATTTCCACCCTTGCTTTAGTCTTCTAGTCCCCTGGTCCACTGTAAGCATTTGCTTCCATTAACTCTGTTCTCCTTAAGTAGTTTCTTCTTCGGAGTCATACACTCACATGGAAAGTTCATGACACATGATTAATGTGATCTTTCCATTCTCTTATCACCTCCCCTCCTTAATTTGTTACCTTCTGAGGTATTTTCTGTTTTCAGAACATCATGCATAGATGAAAAGAAGTCACCAAATGGAAAAAGTAATAGATTGAAGTGATGCCTGGTAGCACAGACCTGATCCCAGCTACTTGGAAGGCTGCATACCATGAGGAAGATATGTCAGAAACATAGATGATGTACTGTGTGTCTTTCTACAATATCAGAATTTATAGAATAACAGTAAAATCATAAGGTATAGTGACAGTCTATCAGATAGTACCACTTTCCTTGGTAACCCTGGCTGAGGTGAACAGGTTCTTTTATTCTGGTCTAAAATAAAACAAAATAAAATATTCTGGTCTAAAATAGTACTAATATTAATCTCTTGGGCCACATACTACATACATCACACAGTAAGTGCATTTTTGTGTGTGTGTGTGTGTGTGTGTGTGTGTGTGTGTGTGTGTGTGTGTGTAAGTTACAGAAGGCTTCAAAGGGTTAAGAAGCTACAGCAGAGCTGAAGAGGTTTCAGAGGCCTGAGACGCAGGAAACTTGATACAGGTGGTGCAGAGTCTTTGTGAGAGGTAGGATAACCGACCACTTGAAAAGCTGCGACTGTTGTGAGTCGGGCCTGCTGTGGATCACACGTTAGAGAGAACAGCTGCAGAACTGAGTCCAGCTGCTGGGGTAAAAGAGCAACACTGGGGGAGGAGAGATGGCTCAGCGGTTAAGGTCACCGACTGCTAATCTGGAGGACCTGGGTTCAATTCTCAGCACCGTCATGCCAGCTCACAACTGTCTGTAACTCCAAGATCTGACACCCTCACACAGACGTACATGCAGGCAAAACAAATGAATGCAAATAAAATAAAATGCATTATAGATGTAATTCTGAATGGTTTTATTAAATAAGAAACACAGAGCCAAATGCAGAATTAAAAGCCCAGAGGTCAGAGAGCAATAGCTAAGAGCTGAGACCAAGACCGCCTTCTTACCCCTCATGGCCGCTGCCATCCTTTCACTGAGAAAGAGACCTACTTCCTGTGTGTCTATCTTTTTATCGACTTTCTGTTCTGCCTTCTCATTGGTTATAAACCCAACCACATGACCTCGTCACTGCCTGTCTATACAGACCTCCAGGTATCTATGGTTGGTATTGAGATTCAAGGCGTGTGTCTCCGTGCTGGAGGTGTCCTTGAACACACAGAGATCTGCCTGCCATGTGATCCGGATTAAGGGCATGTGCTACCACTGCCAGACTTCTGCTAAATGGCTTGCTATTAGCTCTGACCCCCAGGCACTTTTATTTATTAACATACAAATAAAATCATATTTCAGTACAAATAAAATATCACATTTCCCCATTTCTATTTTAATAAAAAGAAAAAAGTTATGACTAATATAAGAAAAACTATATAAAAAAGTACAATAACTATATACAATATATACAAGCAATAAATACCTAAACAATGTCTAGTCCATTTGCATTTGACAAATTCAGAAAAAATAATTCCATTATCTATCCTATTTTGGTAAGTCCAAAATGTACCTGATTCACTTTCTATTCTAACTTACATCACTAACAGAACTATCTTATAATGTCTTTCAAATTTATACACTTACACCTCTTTAGTGAGTTTCTTTTCTGAAATTCTTAATAAGGAAAACTATAACTACAACTATCTAATCTTCAGCTATAACTATCTAATCTTCAACTCCCTCAGAGAGCCAAGGAGGAAATAATACTACCTAACAAAAATAAAAACAGGAAGTGCACACAAGTGGCTTCCAAAAAAAAAAATGTGAGTTGACAGAAACAGCCAGCCACCTGAACAGTCAGTCACCTGAGGTTTCTCCGCAGCATTGGGTCATCATCTTCAGCCTATAGGCTTAGTGTATCTGGCAGACTCATTTGTGAAGTAGGATGTACACAAGGCCAACAGTTCAACCTCACATTTGGTGAGAGCAGTCCATGTACCAGAAACACCTGAATTCCACTAGTGTCCTGTCATGATTCAGGATTTTAAATTCTGGAAATCGTTGATTTTTTTAATTCAGCTGTCCATTCTTCTTGGCTGTGTATATGTGGCTTCATCTCAGCATCCCATTCTTCTCTTCATCCCTCTATTAAATGCCAGTCTATCAAGAATAACCGTTTCAAAAGTGGTGGAGGAAAAGGTGAACACTGCAAGAATACTCAAAAGGGCTGAGAGTTGCAAATGCCAAGAATGGCTTTGCATAGTAAATGGAATAGAACAGCTCTGAACTATAGCTTACTTTTCCTGGTTTGGTCTGACAGAATGATTGAATGCTTTTGTACAAAAATCAGAGCCTCAAAAACAAGGATTTGGTGAGATTGTAAAATGGTGTGCCACTTTGGCAAAACAGTTTGGTGGTTGGTCAAAATGCAAAACATTGTTACTCTGTTACTCAACAATTCTACCCTTAGGAATATATCCTCAAACTACTGAAAATGTGCACCTATGAAACATGTACATGAAGGTTTACAGCAGTGTGTTGCTAATAGTAAAAAAGTTAAAACAACTCAAATAGCTATCAAATACTGGAGAGAAATAAAATGTGGCTTATTCATACAATAGAATATTATTAAGACATAAAAATGAATGAGAAACTGACAGATTAAATGACTTTGGTGAACCTTCATAATTTCATTTGTAGATCTTTCCATTTCTAATTTATAAATACATTTGGGGTTATAAATTATAAATGTACTGCCTCCTGTCAACATTGTATACTTCTATTTGATGATTTCTGTGTCAAACATTATATGGAAATGTTTCCAAGTATTTTCTGTATTAACTGTGAATGAATAGAACAAAATAAATTGCCTGTGATGGAAAAAAAAAAAAAAGATTAAATAAATAAATAAATACAAAAAAAAAAAAAAAAAGAATAACCGTTTCCGCTGCTGTTCCACTGCACATCAGAAGCCATCAGTTCACTGCCAGTTCAGCTGCCTTCAAAGAAAGAGGAACTTTATCTTTTCTGGATTGTAAAGGCCACTTCAGGGATGGTGCCATATTGTCCTGACCTCAGAAGATGCCTTTCGTTAAATCCACAACCACACTTGTCTTGGCAAGAATCGGTAGTCCTTTGTTTCGTGTCCTATCTGTCCATTCTGTCCTGTTTGTCAGCAGTCGATTCAAGGATGCTTTGTTGTCCCGTGGCTAACTTTTGCCACAATGAAAGTTAACTCTCAGGGTTGGGGATTTAGCTCAGTGGTAGACTGCTTGCCTGATAAGCACAAGGCCCTGGGTTCGGTCCTCAGCTCCAGAAAAAAAAAGAAAAGAAAGAAAGAAAAAGAAAGTTAACTCCACATGCAGCTTCTTCAATGCCCATATTTTCTCTGAAGTAGATTGGTATGCCAGGAGATGACATGTCTCATAGTCATAAAAAAAAAGGAAAAAAAATTAAGTTATTAAGATATTTTAAATGCCATATTCTGTAGATCTCTGAAGGGTTTGAAGATGACCTGTCTATCTAAAATATATCTGCTCAATCTTGAAAACATACCTAATATGACTACAAGTTTGATTGTAATGTCTAACTACTAACTTTCATTTCTTCATATCCTAATAGTTGGTAATAATAACATTCAAGGATCAGCAAATTGCATTACATTGTTAAATGAAAGGTATAAGTACAATATCTTGAACAAGATTACAAATATATGTATAGCATTTTCCAACAATATCAATCTCAATAGATATAATTTGTATACAATATACAAAAATCCAATCCAATGTAAAGTATTTAAAACTAGTAATTGTCTTTTAAAAGTAGGTTCAATAATCTATCTTGTTATCTATATCGTATCTATATCTTCTCTTTATTTTTCCGAGTAGATTCAATAATCTACCCTCTATTCTATCATTTCTATGTATCTTTTTTTTAAACAAGGACCTTAAATCTAATCTCCTTTGCTTAGCCCTTTTCCTAACCCTTAACAACAACTTGTAACCAACCCTCCTAAACAATGAAATTTATCTCGGACCCAAAACCCATTAGAAGACAAAAAACCACCCGCCCCACACCACCTCTTGGGGATGTAGGCATCATATTCTTAAAGTTGCTTCCTGCTGGATATGGGCAAAGGCATCTTTATCCTGAAAAGAAACATTTTGTGTTAATTGTCAAATTCTAGGAAAGGTAGCTATATCCTTTGTTGTCCAGTCTGTGCATAATGCCGAAGTTCAGGGTTATCTCAAGTCCTTATTCAAGTAGTCTTTGAAACTGGATCATCTCAGCTAACTATTTCAAAATTGCTCTGAGCAGTTTATAGTCCAAAGCCGATCTGTAGATGATGTTTGTCGGCTTAGTGGTATTATTATTGTCCATGGGGAATTGTTATTGTGGGGCCCCATCTTCTTCCTGGAGACTTCAAATTTAATGTTAGGCCTGGCCATGATTTCCTGCAGAAAACTGATGAAGACTCAAACACAAAGACATGTATATGCAGCTAATTGAAGCCTTTTTTCTAGAATTAGTTAATACTCAATATGACCATTAATATCTTAACAAAGTTTAAAATGTATATATATATTAATCTTGCAAATTTTTATATAAAATTCATTCTTTAAGAAAAGTTTAAAGAATGAGAATAGAATCAAAGAATTGAGATTAGTAGTAATAGAATGGTCCCTTAATTAATTTGTTTTTTCTCATGTCCCATATCAGAAGATGGCTCTTTCTTCTGGCATGATACAGGGAGTTTGCATTTTTCTTTTAACAATATGCTTGAGTTTAAAGAAGGAGGGAGCCATTCTCCAACTCCAAAGCCTGCTTTAAATTTTAATTGAACTGGAACTACAAGAAGACCAATAGTGTTATATTTCTTTTTTTGTTTGTTTGTTTGTTTTTGGAGCTGAGGACTGAATCCAGGGCCTTGTGCTTGCTAGGCAAGCACTCTACCACTGAGCTAAATCCCCAACCCCAAGTGTTAAATTTCTTTAGAGAAGAGCAGAAACAAACATTTAGGAAGACTTATGAAATTTTATAGATGATATACCAATAGGCCATTTTACTCTTTTACTTGGGACATTTTTTTCTAGGTGATTTGTCCTTTTTCTTTGTTGGACCCCAAATCTGGGGGTCTCGAGTGGGAGCCCCAAGAACCCAGACTCCAGTCCAGTTGATACAATAGCAAGAGTTTTTTTTTTTTTTATTAAGCTTCTATATAGAAGGGCAAACTCTGCTCCTAAGAGCAAGAACCGCATCTTACTGCAGCCACATGGGGGATTTTAAAGGAAAAACCCACAAAAGCCATAAGATTACAATTCCCATACAATTTCGTTTCACAAGATCATGGTCTGAGTACAGAGTGATCACAGAGCGGGTACAGTTATGTCAACAGGTACATTTTTCCTGAAACCTCAAGGGGGGATATCAGGGAGGGAGTGGAGTTTACACACAGGTCACGGTGGTCCTTCCTGGAACACCTGCAACTATCCCAGTCACAGTTGAGCACATCTCTTAATAGAAATCTCTTTACTTTGTTATATGGTTGCAGGGGAGATTGAACAATGGCTAAGTCAGGTTGCCCTTGGAACTAGATTTTTAGTTTCTCATTTCCTGGTGCTTGAAGTTTCTCTTTTCCTGAGGCTTGTGGGTGTAAGCCTGAAGGGCTAGGGTCTTTCCTTCTTCAGATGTTTCATATGTCCAGTGTTCTTCATATTCCTAAGCCTTCATTCTCCTAAAAGATAAAAACAAAAACCTTTCACCAGGACTAATTTTGGAGAGGTTCCCTTTTGGCAAGTTATATCTGATTAAATGAAAAGGCATGTGTTAATGGTATAAGTTACTTTAAATTGGATGGTCATGCTGGTTGATGAACTATCACCTCTTCTAATTAAGAGGTCTCTCTTGTGTGGGCGCCATGGGCCCTGGCCCCCGACTGGGAGTGGCTGCGGCCTTGCTTGCTTGACCTTGATCAGAATTCCTTCCTATTCGGATTCCCTGCCGGTATCCACCCTTCTGAATGCTTGAGGGAAGTTCCTTGTTGTGTATCCTGCATTTTGGGCGTTAACTAACATTGAGTCTGGAATGTAGACCATTGACAGCGAACTTCTGCCCTCCGGGGGTTCCTCCATTTGTACTGTAAGCCTGTACGTATTTAAGGTTTCTCCCCTCTTTCAATAAACGGCATTCGACATCCAAACGTACGAATGACTCGCTGTCTTTTGTCTCTATTTTTTAATCCGCAGCCCTTCGCTCAGACGTGGTGAACTGTTAGCGGTGACACGGGCGTTACCGCTACAAATGGAGGTCCCACCGAGATCTGAGAAAGAAAGGACCAGCTGACGGACACTCTTGGAAGGCCGGCCGGCATTTTACAGGTAAGAGTGGATTGGTATGGGTGCAATTAGCTCACAGTCAGTTAAATGGACTGTTGAAGCAGGAAGGCACCAAAGTTAAGTAAGGGCAAGACAGCTAAAGATTTTAAATGAAAGAGGAAATCTTCCCAATAGAGAAGAGGGAAGGAAAGGAAATTTCCCGTTAAAAATGGGAGAAAAAATTTAATCAAGAAAAAAGAATTTTCCCGGTAAAAAGGGGAAAAAATTTTGAAACTAGGCCTAAAGATTGGGGCCCTGTAGAGAAAGGATGAAGGAAAGAGAAGCCTCTTCCCAGTGGTAATGGAAAATGTAAAGACTTTTTCCAGTTGTAGAGTTTTCAGGATAGCTGAAACTCTGAGCTCTTTCTTCCCGCCAGTGCAGAGCGGCAGCATCTGAATTACAAAGAATCGACAGGTAGGCCTCTGCTGCTGGCTGAACAGCAAGTAAGCCCAGAGCTTAAAGTTTTGCTGTCTGTTTGCTTAATTTTGGTTCAAATGTTTTTTTATTTTTTCCCTCAGAGTGGGAATAATTCAATATTTAGGATCCCTTCGTGGGAAATGTTTTTCTGTTTTCCCCTTATGGTGGGAATAACTCGTTATTAGGTAGTCCCTTCATGCGAGTAGGAAATTTAAATGTGAGTTTGTGTGTGCGGGGCGCGCCCAGCGGCTGTGGCGGACAAAGGCATGCACTAGATGGCCCGAAGCAGCGGGCAGACAGGTACACGCCGGTGGGAGGCAGAGCCGTGATGGAGTGCGGCCCAGGCAGGTGCTGACAATAGAGCCCGAGCAGTGGACAGAGCAAAGCTAAGCTACAGCCTCAGCTCTCACCAAGCGAGCAGAGGCCGGGAAGGGACTAACACTAAAAGTTTAAACCCGGCCTAACTTCTGGTGAAAAATGGTTTCAGTCAGGACGCTGAATGCTAAGTCAATACTGTTTGAATAAAGGATGTTCTGTTCTTTTGATTGTCTTGATAAATGTTTGGATGAATGTTTAGATTTTCATGGTAGATAAACTAAAGTAACAAAATTCATAATTTTAAACTATATATTAGGTGTGCTCTTGTCTGTTGATCATTACTGAAAATTTGGCTCTGCAATTTAAGTTGCTTTCTAGAAATTCTTGGTTTAATTCTACAAAAAATATAACACCTGAAATGGTTTGGGTTGTTAGCTTATTAAATAACGTTGCTAAGATAAACCCATAAATAATAATCTCTTACTAACAAAGAGGTTACAAAATTAATTTTCCAATAAATAAAATACAGGTAAATTGTTTGGTCCACATTGTTAATAATTGGCTATTTGTGCTAATGTGTTACTTGAAATCTATAAAAAAGAATCTTTTTAAGATTTTATAAAAATACTCAAGAGTATTACCTAAAGTTTACCTTTTCAAATCCTATAGAGATTGTATTTAATGCTTTTATAATTGGCATATGTAATAAGGACCATGGAAACAGAAGCTGGTGATAGAATTGCTCAATTATTATTGCTTTCATATTTTAAATTCAAAATGGTGCCAATATATATAGAACTGGAGGCTTTGGAAGTACAGGAAAAAAGGTGTTTTGACAAACAGTTATCAATGGTAAACAGCCTAAATTAAAAATAAAATTATATGGGATTGAGATAGAAAGATTATTGGATTCTGGTGCTAGATATATCTATAATTTCACAGGAATCCTGAGATTCCAATTGGCCCCTTAAAAATTCTACCTCTAACCTACAAGGTATCGGCACAGCTCAGACGCCATTGCAGAGCAGGCTACTTTTAAATTGGAAGGATGGGGAAGGTCATGCAGGAACTTTTCAACCATTTGTGCTACCTGACATTCCAGTGAACTTGTGGGGACGGGATGTGTTGGATGGCATGGGAGTAGTGCTTACTACACAGCCTGTACAACAGATGCTAAAGAGTGAGGGCTACTGCCCGGGCAAAGGCTTAGGGAAAATGTTGCAAGGAGACCCGCTCCCTGCGGCAGACAAAACTGTGTCACTAGGGGTCCTGGCGATACTAGAGGATTAGGGTCTTTTCCATAGAGGTCACTGCACAGCAGCCTTCAATAATACAACCGATAAAAGTCACTTGGAAGAGGGATGACCCTGTATGGGTGGAGCAGTGGCCCCTTGCTAAGGAAAAATTAGAGGCTGCGTATACATTGGTTAAGGAACAGTTAGATGCTGGACATATCATTCCTTCCACTTCACCTTGAAACTCACCTATATTTGTTAAAAAAAAAAAAAAAATCAGAAAAATGGAGGCTGTTACAAGATCTTAGAGCTGTAAATAAAACCATGCTTCTCATGGGAGCAACACAGCCTGGCTTGCCTGCCCCTGTGGCAATTCCTAAACATTGGCACTTAATTGTGGTTGACTTGAGGGATTGTTTCTTCACCATTCCTTTACATCCTCAAGGACAGGCTATAGTAAAATGCTGCCATCGTACCTTAAAAACTTATATTGCTAAAGTAAAAAGGGGGGAGTTAGGGGCTCATCTCTCCTCTCCACATTCTATTCTTTCCCTTGTTTTATATATTTTAAATTTTTTATCGGTGGATTCTGCTGGAGTATCTGCTGCATGCAGATAAGCACTGGAGGGCTCCTGTTGCAAATCATCCTCTGGTGCGATGGAAAGATCTTTCTACTGGCACTTGGAGGGGACCCGATCCGGTGTTGGTGTGGGCCCGGGGATCTGTTTGTGTCTTTCCACAGGACAATGAAGTTCCTCTTTGGATTCCTGAACGCTGTGTGCGCCCTGTGGCTGCTGCTGAATCCCAACATGGCAGAGACCTATTGGGCCTTCGTAAAAAACTCTCCCCTTCTGATGCCAATGGGGATTGAGAGCCCAATACGGCCAGCCTTGGCAAACATTATTCTAAGCCTAGGAACTGTAGCCATGTGGTTGGATTCCTCAGAAGGTAATGTATGGTAACTTTTTTCAAAAAACATTGAGAATGTACCACACCTTGGAGATTAAGGATAACTCTGAAGGTCAATGAACTTCAGTTGTAAACAGTAACATACCAGCTAAGCCTTTTTCGCATTTTGCAACCCCCCTCAAGCTGGTGTAGTACCTACTTTTCAGGAATGGCTCTGTGCAACATTTATTTGCCTCCTGAAATTCATCTAGCCTTTTTTGAAGATACCTCAAAATTTGTGAGCCTGAATGTGGCCATTATTGAGGCCATTAGTTCTACTCCTTGTTTGCTGTTTTTGTTTTCTGTTTTCTTTGTTTCTTAGTTGTTCTCTTGCAGACCTGCCAGCCTAAGTAGTGCTGGGATCAAGAAAAATGGGCCTTGGTGGTTCGTGTTCCTGGAGCCGTGTCCATGCCAGTGGACCGTGGCAGCTAGACACAGATGGTGCTCACACGCTCCAGAAGAGACTCTGACATCGCTGTTGCCGTTGTTGCTGTTTTAGCAGTGGTGGTCACTGCTGCTATTGTTTCTGGGATTGCTATTTCATAATTGGTTACTACAGCTAGCACAATGGAGACCCTGGCAGCAAAAGTAGCTACCACAGTTAGTTAATCTTTCTTCTTATTGGGCATGACAAATTTGATTCCACTTTTATACATTATAATTGGCTTTGAAAGTTGTAAAAAATTATTAAAACTCAAGTTCCATTTGCTTATGGGATACCACCTTACAAGGACTCCTATTTACAGCAAGGCTCGTTTTAGAAGGAAATGGTTCAATTGCCTTTAGCCTCCTGGCTATGGGTGGGTTCGGACTTCTGTTGGTCTTTTCTGTGTCACACAGATTGCAAGCCCAGTGCCACTTTGAGATCTTTGGCGGCAGTCACTCTACAGCTCACATGGTTGAGTCTGTATGATAATGAGTATTCAGAGACGGGTAATGCTTGGGCCGCTGCCACCAACCTAAGACAGAGCACTTGTGTGGCCTGGGCAAGTGTCTCTATGACGGGTAAGGTGGTCTGCTGGTCCCACGCAACCTAAGTCAGAAGCTCATTTAATAAAAAGGGGGGAACTGTGGGCGCCATGGGCCCTGGCCCCCGACTGGGAGTGGCTGCGGCCTTGCTTGCTTGACCTTGATCAGAATTCCTTCCTATTCGGATTCCCTGCCGGTATCCACCCTTCTGAATGCTTAAGGGAAGTTCCTTGTGTCCTCCCTATTCGGATTCCCTGCCGGTATCCACCCTTCTGAATGCTTGAGGGAAGTTCCTTGTTGTGTATCCTGCATTTTGGGCGTTAACTAACATTGAGTCTGGAATGTAGACCATTGACAGCGAACTTCTGCCCTCCGGGGGTTCCTCCATTTGTACTGTAAGCCTGTACGTATTTAAGGTTTCTCCCCTCTTTCAATAAACGGCATTCGACATCCAAACGTACGAATGACTCGCTGTCTTTTGTCTCTATTTTTTAATCCGCAGCCCTTCGCTCAGACGTGGTGAACTGTTAGCGGTGACACGGGCGTTACCGCTACACTCTTGTTCAAATCGAACCTCAATTTTGATGGTATCCATAGCTTATCCTTTCCTGTAGAAACAAAATCAAAACCTTGTCCCCAATATAACACATATCCTGGTTTCTGTTCTGAGGTCAGCACATCCTTAAAGTATATAGGCTGATTTAATTCTGTAGTTTTTTTCTATTATCCAATGTCTCTCTGTAGCTGTGGTACCTTTCTCATTAGCATTTAGAAAATTAAAAGTTAATAGAGCATTATGCAGTCTATTTCTTGTTTTTTTTTTTTGTTACCCTTTCTGTTTATTTAGCATATCCTTTAGAGTTCTGTTTGATCTTTCTATAACTGCTTGACCTGTAGGATTATGTGGTATACTTGTACTATGCTTTCTATTTTAATAAGCAAAAAACTGTTTCATTTTAACAGAGACATATGCTGGAGCATTGCCAGTTTTAATTTGTGCAGGTATACCCATGATGGCCATAACTACTAGCAAATGAGTGATTACAGAATCAGCTTTTTCAGAACTTAAAGCAGTTGCCCATTGAAATCCTGAATAAGTATCAATGGTATGGTGTACATATTTCAATTTTCCAAATTCTGCAAAGTGAAACACATCCATCTGCCAGATTTCATTCCTCTGAGTACCCTTTGGGTTACATCCTGCTGGTAATGGCATCTGATTATAAAAGGAACAAGTATGACATTTCCTTACAATTTCCTTGGCTTGTTTCCAGGTTATGGAAAAATCTTTTTTTAAACATTTACTATTGACATGATGGTTTTTATGGAATTCTGAAGCCTCCAGCACATTTCCTATCAATAATTTATCAATCTCATCATTACCTTGTGCTAGAGGTCCTGGCAGACCTGTATGGGATTGGATGTGTGTTATATATAAAGGATGATTCCTATTCCTGATTATATCTTGTAATTAAATAAATAGTGAAGTTAATTCTGACTCATCAGGGATAAATTCTGCAGTCTCAATATGTAATACCACTCTTTCAGCATACTGAGAGTCAGTAACTATGTTGAGAGGTTCTGAAAAATCCATTAATACCAACAGAATAGCATACAATTCCAATTTTTGAACTGAATTATAAGGACTCTGAACCACTTTACTTAAATTTTCTGATTTGTAACCTGCCTTTCCTTATTTGTTTGCATCTGTATAAAATGTACGAACACCAGATATGGGTGTTTCCCATATAATTTGAGGCAATATCCAATCAGCTCTCTTTATAAGATCAATTCTATATTGATCTTTTGGGATGTTTGCTGTTAATTTCTCCCAAAAAATTATTGCAAGCTCTTTGCCAAGGTTCACTTTCTGCCCATAATTTTTCAATGTCCTCCTTAGTTAATGGTATGACAATTTCTGCTGGGTCTATTCCTGGTAATTGACAATGTCTCAATTTTCCTTTCAAAATCAAGTCAGAGATTTTTTTTTTCCACATAAGTTTCTAATTTTTTATTCAGTTCATTTGGTAAAAATATCCATTCCAATATAATATCTTCCCTCTGCTTTAAAATTCCTGTAGGAGAATGCCTAGAGGGTAAAATAACCAAAATGCAATCCAGCTTTGGATTCATACAATCCCTGTGTCCTTCATGAACTTTCTTTTCTACCAAGGCCAATTCTTTCTCAGCTTCATGTGATAATTCTCTTGGAATATTTAAGTCCTTGTCACCTTCTAAGGTTTTGAACAAATTATTCGGGATGGATGGCAGGGTCCAAAGGGGTGAGCAGTATAGACAGATGGCAGTTCATAAGAGCCATGTCAACAGTGAGCACTGAGCCATCCAAAGCACCTGGGATAGTCAGAAGTTTTCTGCTTATAGGGTCTTCACACACACACACACACACACACACACACACACACACACACACACACTCACTCACACATCCTGGGTGGTCAGATTCCAGGTCAGCGGGGTTCACTGCCACCTTAATGTTAGGTGTTCATCTCTTTATGGGATCCAGGTAGGGGACTTTCACCCCTTCTTTGTTCTATGTCTAAAAAGTCCTTGTGTCTGGTCTCCCTGCTATACTTTTATTATTGTTGTTTTTTAAAGGTTTACTTATTTTTATTTTATGAGCATAGGTGTTTTGTCTGCAGGTATGTCTGTGTACCATGTGTATTCATTGCCTGCAGAGGCCAAAAGAGGACATTAGATTTCCTGGAACTGGAGTTTTAGGTGGTTGTGGTGTTATACCTAGCCCATTACTCATCATAGAAAGGAGAGAGACAACACTTACCCATTCCAAAGATTTTAATAAATCACCACATAAGCATGTCATTGATCAATCAGGGCTGCAGGACAGGGACTTGGTAGCCTTGTTTCTGTGAAGGCAATACAGTCTCCATCTTAGGGAAGGGCCACCATCTTAGACCACCTGCTGTACTCAGTTCCAGGAAGGACCTCAGGAATGTGCCATGACAACTTGAACAGATAAACAGAGTAGTATGCTCCTGCAGACATTCTGTCTGCATTTTATGGCCCTTGAAGATACCTAGATAATCCTGCTGAGCAGCCCAGATAATCCTGCTCAGGAAGTTGGGGTTCCCTGCCAAAAGTCCAAGCCAATAGTTTTAAATGTGGTTTTGTGCCCAAAGTCTAGACCAATAGTTTAAAAAAAAAAAGTCACCTTGTCCCATATCCTTTCTATCCAATCCCAAGATGCCAAAACATGCAAATCCCAGCTTGAAGTTTTTCCCTATAAAAACTCTCTACCCCTGGGCCTACTGCCATTGACGCATTTCCCTTTATCTGCCTGGTGGTGGCCCAGTTCGAACCTGACCATAAAAAGACCCTCATGGCCGGGCGGTGGTGGCGTACGCCTTTAATCCCAGCACTCGGGAGGCAGAGCCAGGCGCATCTCTGTGAGTTCGAGGACAGCCTAGGCTACCAAGTGAGCTCCAGGAAAGGCACAAAGCTACACAGAGAAACCCTGTCTGGGGGCGGGGGGGGGGGGGGGGGATCCTCATGTGCTTGCATCAGAAACCGGCTCCTTGGTGGTCTCTGGGGGTTTAACAAAATGAGTGCATTTCTCCTGATAGCCCCGAACAGGGGCAATATTGGGGTTTATAAGCACAAAAATCACAATCATTTGTTGCCAAGTTACAATTATAATTTTCACCAATTCGAAATCAAAGATTAGGGACTTGTGTGTTCCATCATTGCCAACCGACACACAATGCAAGCCTTTTGGTCCAACCAATCAGATTCATTTGTTCTTTCTGTTGTTAGGAACAGCCATATTGTTGCTAAAGAACTAAAGATGCATAAGGGCTATTTCTATGGTTTAGGGAGGAGGTTGGTTGTTAAGGTCCACAGATCACCCCACAAAAGACCACCACTCACATATGCAAAAGCAAAAGCATAAGCATAAGCATTTATTTCTCAAGAGAATTCCTGCATGCAGGGGTCAGCCACACAACAAAATGGTGACAACCCCCAGAGACATTCACAAGCTCCTTTTATAGACAGCTGGGAGGGGATTAGGTCATCCTAAACATGATTGGCTGAGCAAGCAGCAGCTACACTGACATGTTTCTGATTGGCTGGGGCTGTAAGTGCTGAATCATGCCTGGTATGCAATTTCGTCCTCACCTGCCTAATCAGAAACCAAAACTGAAACAGGAATTGAGACCTAACAGAAACTGAAACTTAACCGAAACTCAGGCCTAGTTGAGGCTGGGGCTGGGAGAAGCCCATCATGGTGCTACCCTGGCCTCTCAGGTCAGCTATTGAGATGCTGAACTTTATTTCACCCTACAGGTAAAATGGAGTGAGTCTGAAGTCAAAATGGCAGCACTCAGGCCAAGGTGCTTTTGCCTGCTCCCTTCCTATATACCCCTGCAGTCCCAATTCACCCTGGCTAACTTATGGGGTGGTGCCTTTTCTACTCCCAGGAATAAGTCATTTTTCAGTCTGAGCTACATGGATAATGTTAGACAAATGGTGGCATTCATCTGTCCACCAAGGCTCAGTCATCCTGCATTCTCAAAATGGAGTCTCTTAGAGCAAGCCACAATCTGATAACTGGTACTATATACAATATGGCATAACTTAGAGTGGCCTGCAGCCCAGTTTCAACACTAAGGCAGAAGGATCACAAAATTCAAAGGCTACCTGAACTACAAAATGAGTTCAAGGACAAACTGTGCAACTTAGTGAGACCCTGTCTCTAAAATGTAGAAAGTTAGAGGAGGATTAAGGTTGTAACATAGTGTAACATAGATGTAACATAGATTGCTCGTCCGGATGTATGTAGCTGACCTGGTACTAGAAAGTCTGTCTGGTCAATTATTTCCTTTTTGGATGGGCAGTATCTTCAGTTTTCTATTGTTGTGATGAAACACCATGACCAAAAACAAAGTTGGGGAGGAAAGGTTTTATTTTGCGTTGTGTCAGCATTGCTGTTCACCACTGAAGAAAATCAGGACAGGAACTCAAACAGGGCAGGATCCTGGAAGCAAGAGCAGATACAGAGGGCATAGAGAGGAGCTACTTACGGGCTTGCTCAGCCCACCTTCTTATACAGAACCCAGGACCACCAGCTCAGGGATAGCACCACCCTCGATGGGCTGGGCCTTCCCCCATTGATCACTAAATGAGAAAATGCCTTACAGCTGGATCTCATTGAGGCATTTCCTCAACTGAGCCTCCTTCCTCTGATGACTCTAGCTTGTGTCAACTTGACACACACAACCAGCCAGTACAGGCAGTTTCCATGATGGCTAGAGAAAGCCCTGTGCAGAGAATACAGGGGCAGAGACAACCCTCCCCCACACACATTTTAATGTTCTGTCTATCATGGCACATTTCATTGATTTTTGTTTGTTTGTTTGTTTGGTTGGTTGGTTGATTTTTTTTTAACAGGGTCTTTCTAGGCATTCTTTGCTGTCCTGGAACTCACTATGTAGACATTCAGAAAAATAACTGAATAACAGAACCAGTTAAACAAGAAAAACCATGCAACCAGGACCTAAAAGAATGAGGAAATATGGGGCTGGAGAGATGGCTCAGCAGTTAAGAGCACTGCTTGTTCTTCCAGAGGTCCTGAGTTCAATTCCCAGCAACCACATGGTGGCTCAAAACTACCTGTAATGAGATCGGTTACCCTCTCTGGTCTGCAAATAGAGCACTGTATACATAATAAATAAATAAATCTTAAAAAAAAAAAAAAAGAATGAGGAAATAAAGAGATTGATGGTACTCCATAGGAAGATAGAATCTCCTTATTTGTCCTAGCTATCCTGGAACTTACTATGTCACCTAGGCTGGCCTTGAACTCACAGAGATCTGCCTGCCTTTGCCTCCCAAGTGCTAAGGATTAAAGGCGTGTTCCATTATATCTGGCAGGATTAGATGTTTCTTAATCCAATTCTATAGGCCATAGAAATGAACCATCATAAGCCTTAAAAGTAACCCACCCTTTGTATATAGTCACAACACTTCTGATGACAACTATGTCAGAAACTCTCCACTTTATTTTAGATACCAACAATTCAGAGCTAGTGTGAGACCCCATGAGTTAAGGGCTCAGTTCCAAAAGAACTCTACCCTTCAGATGCCCTGGTATTTCCTAGCTTGGCTACAAAATGGGTGAGCCTGTGATCCCTTTCCAGGTTCAAATATTGGCTAGAGAAGGTAGCTGAATGTCAAAGAACACTGCTTCTGCCCAGCACCACTTTGAGATCTTTGGTAGCAGTTAACTCTGCAGCTCACACATGAATGAGCCTGTATGATAATGAGTATTCAGAGACAGGTAATGCCTGGGGGCGCTCACAAACCTAAGACAGAGTGCCTGTGTGGCCTGGGCAGGCAGATCCACAATGGGTAAGGTGACCTGCTGATGTCCCACACAACCTAAGTCAGAAGCTCATTTTTTAGTAAAAGGGGGACCTGTAGGGCCCTGGCCCCTGTTTTGGGTAACTGTTGCCTTGCTTGCTGACCTTGACCTTGATATCATCCCTATGCTAATTCCCTGCCGGGTTCCACCCTCCTGAATGCTTAAGGGAAGTTCCTTGTCTGTGTATCCTGCATAATGGGCATTAACAGCTTAGATGCAAGATTGTAAAACATTGGTAGTGAACTTCTTCCCTCCAGGTTCTCCCATTGTGCTGTAAGCCTGTATTTAAGACCTCCTCCCTCCTTCAATAAACGGCATTCAGCATTTTTAAAAAAAAGAGAGAGAGAGAGAGAGAGAGAGAGAGAGAGAGAGCCAGGTAAAGAAGCTGCAAGTGGCATATGGTAGCTAAGACAAAGTCTGCAGGAAAGTCCTGCTCCATAACTACAAAGAGCAGGGGCAGAACATTAGGGATCCAGAGGTGCCTGGAATTGAAAACTAGCCTGGGTTTCTGTTCATCCTGAAGAGGAACTGGACTGACAGTCTAAAGGAGACTGCTCACGAAATAGAGGGTTACAGAGGATAGGACGCATGGGAAAAAGCCACACTGCTGCCTTCCATCTCCTCAGTGGCTACCCGAGGACAAAAGGGTGGAGTGAGGCTGCAGAGAAGCCGGGAGGCCCGTGGGAAGACCTGCTCTGTTTGCAGCAGAGACTTGAGGTCGCTTCCTCGGGAACGGAAGCTGCAATCTCAGGCATACTTATCATCTTTACCTGGAGACTGCTGTGTGTGACCTTTATTTTCATCATTATGTATTATTATTATTATTATTATTATTATTATTATTATTATTATTATTTAGTTCATGTGTGTGTTTTGTTTGACTGTATCTCTGATCACTATATATATCTGGTACCTGTGGAGGGCAGGTGTTGAATCTCCTGGAACTGGAGTTACAGATGGTGGTGAGCCATAAAGTGGGTGCTGGGAAAAGAACCTGGGTCCTTGATAAGAGCAGCAACTGGTCCTAACCACTGAACCATCTCTCTAGCATTGGTTTTTTTTTTTTTTTTAGGCAGAATTCAATGTAGGCAAGACTGGCTTCAAACTCAATTGGTAGCTGAGAATGACCTTGAACTTATGATCTCTCCACCTATTCTCCCACTCCCATTCTTGGATTGTAGGCATATAGTACCAAGTACCATGCTTGGTAGGCTTATGGGCTTCTAAGTATTCAATCTGGGGCTCTGAATGCTAGGCAAGCTCTCTACCAATTGAATCACATTGCTCTTCTTTTCAATTGAAATTGGTGATTTAATCACATGCTTTAAAATTCAAAAATCCTAAAAGGATTCAGAGCAGAAAAGGCCTTTCTACCTCTATTTTCCGGCTGCTTCTCAGGTCTTTTTCTCCAACGTCACCAGTATAAACCAGTGTAGACATGTCCTTGTGTTTTTTGAGACATATTCTGTCATTCCAGGTTTTATTTTGCAATCTATTAAATAGGACACACACACACACACACACACACACACACACACACACAGTTTTTTTTTGTTGTTGTTGTTAATTTGGTGAATTGAGGCTCACTTTGTGTAGGGCCCTGGCCTCCTCCCAATTTGGGTAGCTGTTGCCTGCTTGCTAACCTTGACCAGATGTCCTCCCTATGCTAATTCCCTGCTGGGTTCCACCCTCCTGAATACTTAAGTGAAGTTCCTTGTCTGTGTATCCTGCATATTGGGCCTTAACAGCTTAGATGCAAGATTGTAAACATCAGTAGCGAACTTCTGCCCTCTGGGGTTCTCCCATTGTCTGTAAGCCTGTATTTAAGGTTTCCTCCCTCTTTCAATAAACGGCATTCGGCATTTGGCATTCTGCTGAGGCGAATGACCACTGTCTTTGTCTCTGTTTTTTTGATCCACAGCCCCTCGCTCAGACATGGTGGTGGTAGTGGACATGGTGGTGGTAGCATGGGCGTTATCACTACAACTTTTGCCTGTAGAGAAAAATATCAGTAGACACTATGGTGATTGTGGTTGGATTAGACTATAATACAAGCACTTGGGAGGCTTAGGCAGGGGAAAGGAGAGCTGGGATCAGCTATGACTCCATAGTGGGACTCTGTCACAAGTATAAAAAGAAGTACAAACCAAAAGAACACAGCAAAACCGGACCACAACACAAAACAAACACAACAGTCCCAAGAGCCAGTGTAAACAGAGGAAGGAAGGATGGCTTCTTGGTCCTTTGGCAGATGCCACAGAGTGCTGTGGTGGTTCGTTTTTTGTCAACTTGACACAAACTGGAGTCATTTGGGAAGAGGGACCCTCAATTAAAGAAATGCTTCCATCAGATTGGCCTTTAGGAAATCCTGTAGGGCATTTTCTTGGTTAATGATTGATGTGGGAGGGCCCAGCCCCTTGTGGGTAGTGCCACCCATGGGCAGGTGGTCCTGGGTGGTATAAGAAAGTAAGCTGGGGAAGTCATGGGGAGCAAGCCAGTAAGCGGCACCCCTCCATGGCCTCTGCTCAGTTCCTTCCCTGCCAGAGCTCCTGTCTTGGCTTCGCTCAATGATGGATGGTGAAGGGGATGGGTAAGCCAAGTAAACCTTTTCCTCTCCAAGCTGCTTTTGGTTCAGCTGTTTTATTACCGCAATAGAAAACGAACTAGGAAAAGTGACGAGGACTGTGGAGGGGGTTGAATGTAGTCTTTCAGGTCATTTTAAGGGAGGTCAGAGCGTTTCTCTAAGGAAGGATGGCTAATCATTAGGTACAGATGTGGCTGAAGAAATCAGTGTCTGGGGCCAGTGAGATGGCTCAGTGGGTAAGGGAGCTTGCTGCTAAGCCTGATGACCTGAGTCTGAAAAAAACAAAACAAAACAAAAACACTGCTTCTGTTATGCCCAGATCTCGAGGACCCCCAAAAGACCACCACGGAGACCGAATCCCGCATGTAAAAGCAAAGAGCCTTTATTTCAAGCTCTGGAGCTTGGTCCCTCTGTCTGTCTAATGCAGCAGTGAGAGCAGAGAGCCCTGAGCTCAGGCAGGGTGGGATTTTTATCATAGCAGAGTTTGGGGTGAGGGGGTTTCCAGGGTTCAGGACCCTGACAGGCTGACAATTGTCTAGGGGTATCTGTAAAACAAAAATAGGTGTGTGCTAGACTCAAGGACACCTGGCCACCTAATGGTTGGAATGTTAGGTATTTCCTCATCTCTGGGTGGATCCCTGGGTGGCATCAGCTTGAGGCTTTTCCTGGATCTGGGTGTTGCCTACCAGTAAGCTTGTCTCAGAAGTCATGTCTAGGCCCCTAGACAAGCCTGTCATGGCTGCTGTGTGGTCAAGCTATTTTGGGGCCCCTTCACACTTCCATTTATGATGCATTACAAAGGGACTGCTTGATGGAACAGGCTGAGAGAGGTACGGGAGGTGAGTGGCTACACAGAGCTGCCGAGTTCTTTCTGGGGCCCCCATCTCCACAACAGGTTTTTGTTTTGTTTTGTTTGCAATCAACTCGCAAGCTCTCCCAACCTCATCAGTTATAGGTTTTATGGAGTCTTCATTACACAGGGGTGAGCGGTCAAGTCTTTGTCCAGGCTGAGTCCATTTCTAACCCTTCTCCCTTTACCGCCCTGGTGGGTGGGGGAGGTCCCAACTCCCTTGTTAGCCTTGAGCCTCCTGGAAACCAGGTGTTACTTTGAAAAGGGCTATCTGAGGAGCTCACACCCTAGTGAGGTTGAAAGAAGCCTGATATGAATAACAGAAGACAGTCTGTATACACCTGTCATTCAGGAAATTCCAAGGATTCTGCTGAAGCGGCTCTGGTAGCCATCAAGGTCAAAGATGTATTAGAATAAAATAGTCTCACTTTATCTCTGTCTTTCAGGACACTACAAGGATGTCAGGAAATGGGACAAGTGTCCTGGTTGTTGTTGTTGTTTGTTTGTTTTTGTTTTAGCTTAATACAATCTAGAGTCATCTGTGAAGAGACAACTTCAATTGAGAAATATTCTCCATCAGATTGCTTGTAGGCAAGTCTATGGGACATTTGATTGCTTAATGATCAACATGAGAGGGCCCAGTTCACTCTGGGCAGATGGTCATGGGTTGTATCAGAAACTCAGCTGAGCAATCAGTAAGCCGAGCTCCTCCATGGCCTCTGCTTCAGTCCCTACCTCCAGGCTCCTGCTTTGAGTTCCTACCCTGACTTCCCTGACCGATGCAATGTGACAGGAGAGCTGAGAGATGAAATAAACCCATTTCCTCTCCAAGTTGCTTTGGGTCATAGTATATTATCACAGCAATAGAAATGTAAATATATAAGACAAAACCAAATGTGTGTTTCTTCTTATTATCTCAAGCCCTAATTCAACATATGTGTGCTTTTAAAAGAGGAGGACAGGAGTGAGCTTTCTTTCTCTCCATACTTGCCAACATCAAAGAAAGGCCAGGTGAGGCCTGAAGGAGGTCCACAAACCAGAAAGAGAAACTTTCAGAGGCATAATTGGTCAGAGCCTTCAACTGTGACTTGTCAGCCTCTATAGGTCTGCAAACAAAAAAAAAAAGTTCATTGCTGAAGCCACTCTATTGTTAGTTAATTGGCCGCGTTGTGCTTTTACGCTGCAAGAAAATGTCATGAAACACGACAGAATCCGCTAATAAGAGTTTTATTAAAGATAAAGGGACAGAGAGTGCACAGGCCTGTGGGAAAGACCCGTGTGTGGAGAAGAAGGAACTGGGACCATGGCGCTGGATTTTAAAGGCTGGGCGTGCCCAGGTCATGTCACTACTCTGTGCATGCATAGATCGCATGGCTACATTGCGCACCTACGTCGCCATGAAACATCACGGATCCTGGTCATACAAGACACCTTGACCCGGAAATGGCTATCTTGACCTGGAACTGGCTAGGCAGAAGTGTCCGCCAGGCATATGCAAACACGCCTGAGCGTGGGGGCATGCTGTGAACCCTTCACCTATCTGTATGATTTTGTATAGCACTGTAAGAAATAGGAAGACACCCAACAATATAAGCATCTATATGTTTATAAAAATTAGTACTGATGGTTTTCTATGATTCCATTATAAAGTAATTTTTGTCAAGGCATGGTGAGTTGTACAGACAGACATTTAATTTTTAAACCACATTATTTACTTATTTATTTATTTGGAGAGCATGTGTGTGGAGAGAGAGAGAGAAAGCCTGCACATGCTACAGTCTGCATAGGAGAGGATCAAAGAGGACAGCTTGCTTTGGTGCCCTGTCCTGGATCTCGCTCTGTAGACCAGGCTGGCCTCGAACTCACGGAGATCCGCCTGGCTCTGCCTCCCGAGTGCTGGGATCAAAGGCATGTGCCACCACCGCCTGGCTAGGATTTATTTTTTTGTATTCAGTGTGTGGGTGTTTGTCAAGAGGCCCTGCTACTCAGGTTACAGTCTACCATGGTCTGGCAACTCTTTCAGAGTTCAGCAATATGGAAGACTCCCCTCACAGTGAGGGACTTCCTGTTCTCTACCTGACCTTACCTGGAGGACAGGCCCAGATGCTGACTTATCCCTAGTGTGACCCTTTACACATTCCCCTGCAGAAGCTCGACCCTGCTGCCCATATGGTAATTAGACATTGAACTAGGAGCCTTAGGATAGGAGCGTGCTGTTTAATACAAATTAGGTCATGCCCTAGCCTCTGTCCCCAGCCTTTATATCTCCCCTCACTCTGGAATAAAGTTGAACTGTCTCACTGGAAAAAAAAAAAAAAAAAAAAAGAGGACAGCTTGCAGAAATTGGT
Source organism: Peromyscus maniculatus bairdii (assembly GCF_049852395.1). Lineage (NCBI taxonomy): Eukaryota > Metazoa > Chordata > Mammalia > Rodentia > Cricetidae > Peromyscus > Peromyscus maniculatus. The sequence goes on from NC_134854.1 coordinate 53,291,585, forward strand.
TCTCTTCTTCCAATTTGAGGTTCTGGGGATGAGTCTCAGCTTGTCAGGTTGGTGGCAAGGACCATTACCTACTGAGATATCTCACTATCCTTCATTTTGTTTTAATTAAGTTATAGGCTACTCTGGTATGGCAATCTCATTGGCTTAACCTCTATCCAGTTTAGTTCCCTTTCATATAATGTGGCCCAAGGAAAGTCGCAACTCTTCTTCTCAATCATTCAGGGGAAGAAATTCCTTCTAGTTTGTTATTCTGCCCTCCTGTGAAATGGTGCCCTGTGTGCAAGGGCAAATCTGACTAACCAGCACCATTGCAAGCAGCCCTGCTGCATGTCACATAAGCAGAGATGAGGGACTGAATCTTGAAACTGTGACTTGTTCTGAGAAACAGCAGTCTGGGAAGGAGCCACATTGGTGTCTCTGCAATCCTTTTCTCATGACAATGCTTGTAGAGAACCTGAAGGAAGGAAAACAGTGTGAAGTCCGGTCTCCTGGAGGCCTCAGCCAGGCTGGAGAGAGGGCTCAGCTGCTAAAGGTGAGTTTGATTGCAGGGTGTGGTGGTGCACATCTTTAGTCCCAGCACTCGGGAGGCAGAGGTAGGAGGGTCTCTGAGTTCGAGGCCAGCCTGGTGTACAGAGAGAGTTCCAGGACAGCCAGGGCTACAAATAGAAACCTTGTCTCCAGAAACCCGGGCTCCCCTCCCCCCATGCCTCCTACTCCCACCCTCCCACCCCCATACCACCCCTGCAGCAAACAAATAAAAAACAACAAAACAAAACCCAAGAACAGACTCAAAGGGAAGCTCAAGCACGATTTTGTTAAAGTTAAAAACAAGCAAACAGAGCTGGGTGTTAATGGTGCAAGCCTTCAATCCCAGTGGTGGGGAGGCAGAGGCAGGCGGATCTCCGTGAGTTCGAGATCAGCCTGGTCTATAGAATGAGTTCTGGGACAGCCAGGGCTACACAGAGAAACTCCTGTCTCAAAAAACAAACAAACAAAAGACAAAACAAACAAATAAACAAAACCCGAAACAAAACAAAAAAACAAGCAAACATACACTCCAAGGCAGAGAACCTAGACTTCTCAGAGGAGGTTAGTGGAGGGGAAAAAACAGGGGAAAGACATGCCATTTGAGTCACTGGCACGGGAGTTAGCAACATGGCAACAGGTAGCCACATCTGCAAGAGGTATCATATTCCTGTATTTCTATATAATCAGGTGACTCTTTACTAGACGAAGTTATATTTGGGAGCTGTTGAAAAAGCAGAAGCATACCTATGACTAGATATGTATTCCTTCAGAGGTGGCAGAATTTCTATGCTGTTAAGAAGAGGTCTGTCTGGGGAGAGGAAGTAGAAATACAAGATGTGTGATGAGGAGAACCACATTTTGCTCAGAGTGTCAAAGAACTTAGTATCTTGCCTCCAGACAGCACGGCAAGAGCCAGTTCCTAAGTTTTCAGGATGCTTCTGAGTTGGTTATTAAACTGTTGCTAATGTAAAGTGGGCCATGGTGGAAATATTTACATCATGGAGATCAGCCAACAAACAAATGGACTTTTTGTACCCAGTAAGACAGTTGTTAAACATCTACCAACATAGGGCTCAATCCAGGTAAAGAGGACAGGCTCAAAGCACAGTGACCATACACTCCCCGTGGGCCTGGCACAGGCTCACTGTACACAGACTCGCTAGCATGGTTGTTAGCGTTACAGAATTAATATGCTTTCCCATTGAAAAATCACTCTGCACACTTAGAGATTAATAAAGGAAAATGCTTTTTAATAATATCATGTGACTCATTCTAGCTAAAATGCCCAAAGGGAGCCAGCACTGAACAGAAAATTTTACCAGTTTCTATGGACTTTAGGCTTAGATAATCCATATATGCTGTCATCCTTAAGTCTCCATCAGATCCCAAACCCAGCTCACATTTTGAACAACTTAAACAGAGACAGGAGAATGCAAATCAGGCAGATGGGAAATTTACATAGCCAAGATAGAGCCAGAGACAGGGCTTCTTTGTATAGTTTTGGTGCCTGTCCTGGAACTCGCTCTGTAGACCAGGCTGGCCTCAAACTCACCGAGATCTGCCTGCCTCTGCCTCCCGAGTGCTGGGATTAAAGGTGTATGCCACCGCTGCCCGGCTCCAGAATTATTTTTAAGCACACAAGTGTTGTTCTTTTCAAATTGTTGGTAGGATCACCTTGCCCTCCTGCAAGAATTATGCTTTTTGTTTGTTTACTTGTTTTTGTTTTTTTGAGACAGGGTGGTGGGAATTGAACCTGGGTCCTTTGGAAGACCAGCCAGGGCCCTTGACTGCTGAGAGATCTCTCCAGTCCCAGTCCTAGCAATCTTAAACTTCACTTATCTCTAATAAATCTGGTTAGCATTGTGCTTATCTTTGAGTTATTTTGGAGGCAGCACCCCCTTAGCTAAACTCTATTTTGTGTGACTTAGTGTCTCCTAAGCAAAGTTTATTAGTAAATCCTCTCTAACCTCAATCCTATTACTGAGTTTCCTTCACACCATTATAACTCTCTTCTTACTCTCGAACTACTCGTATGGGCAGTAAATATTCGGCACTGTTGTGGTTTGAATGGGATGTCCTCCATAGGTCTCATTCATTTAAATGCTTGGTTCTCAGTTAGTGGCCGTCTGGGGAGGGTTAGAATGTGTGGCCTCGTTACACCCATGTCCGTGAGGAAAGAGAGAGACAACACTAATGGGTTTCAAAGTCTTTAATAAATCATCACATTAAGTGGGGACGCTGGGGCTGGAGAGATGGCTCAGAGGTTAAGAGCACTGGTTGTTCTTCCAGAGGTCATGAGTTCAATTCCCAGTAACCACATGGTGGCTCACAACCATCCATAATGAGATCTGGTGCCCTCTTCTGACATGCAGGTGTATATGCAGACAGAA